>NW_016803028.1:1353938-1357424 GCF_001698545.2 Rhinopithecus bieti | reverse complement strand
GAGTAGCTGGGATTACAGGCACCCGCCACCATGCCCGGCTAATTTTTTGTATTTTTAGTAGAGATATACTATATATAATTATATATATTATATATAGATATATTATATATATATATTATTATATATAATAATAGTGTTCACTATGTTGGTCAGGCTGGTCCTGAACTCCTGACCTCAGGTGATCCCCCAACCTTGGCCTCCCGAAGTGCTGGGATTACAGGCATGAGCCACCACGCCCAGCCAAAAGAGTGATTTTAAATTATCCTCTTCAAGGGGAGGTATGAATGCCAACCTCATGAAAGGTCAGGACTTATGATCCAGGCCCAGGATCACAGGAGATGGGTTCTTAGGAGGCTTTAGAAATTTGCTCTGAAGGAAAACTCTCGGCACACACAGGCCTTCTTTTTTATTCACCGTCTCTCGAAACACATACTCGTTTATCACTTCTTCATAACCTGTGTCCATAAAGAGCTGAGCCAGGAATTCTGTAAGACAAGCATCAACAATGCTCAAAAGTCTTCATAACATTACATTTGCTTTGCAGTCCTTGAGGAGGAGGGATAGGGGCTGAGGCTATTTTAATATTTTTTAAAAGGAAAACCTCAATGCTAAAATTCAAAGGTTTTCATTTGGGAACTAATACACTCCTTCTCCTCTTCTACCCAAACAGAAACTTTCAATTAAACAATTTAATCAGAACAAGGTGAAGGACAACTCGGTGTATGCATCTTGCCTTATTATGAATTCTCAAATACAAAAGCCCAAGTAAAAAGAAACAATTCCAAATTGACTATATTTTTTTTAAAAAATTAAAAAAACATATATTTTATTTATTTATTTATTTATTTTTTTGAGACAGAGTATTGCTCTGTCACCCAGGCTAGAGTAGTGGGACGATCTCAGGTCACTGCAACCTCCGCTTCCTGGGCTTAGAGATTCTCCTGCCTCAGCCTCTTAAGTAGCTGGGACTACAGGCACACACTACCATGCCTGGTTAATTTTTGTGTGTTTTTAGTAGAGACAGGGTTTCGCCATGTTGGCTAGGCTGGTCTCAAACCTCTGACCTCAAACAATCCACCCATTTTGGCCTCCCAAAGTGCTGAGATTACAGGCATGAGCCACTGCACCCAGCCAATTATATTCCTTTGTAAAATTCTTCTTATTGTTTCCCATCTGTGAACAAAAACATAAAAATTGGCTGTATTCCTATAAGGTCTGCATGTGTTCAACTTGTTTACATCAAACACCTTATTCATCCTAACACAAAGGAGGAAAATTTGTGATCAGAGTGGAGAAAAACACCCAATGGTGACCTAGCTCCAGGAAAATCTAACCCAAATAATATATCACTACACATGAAATGAAACAAGTAGAATAAATGGCTAGGCAGCAAAAATAAAGACTCTTACTAGGAGCATTGCTCCAGAGAACGTGGTCTGAAGCACTTTGCAGGTATCACTGCATCTTCTCAATATTTACAATTGGTTTAAATTTTATGAATTAAAACATCTTTTAATTTTTAACCTATTTTGATAATTTTGCAGTTTTTTTGTTTTGTTTTGTTTTGTTTTGAGATAGGCTTCTTGTCCTGTTGCCCAGGCTGGAGTGCAGTGGTATGATCACAGCTCACTGCAGCCTCTATCTTCTGGGGCCAAATGATTCTCTTGCCTCAGCCTCCTAAGCAGCTGGGACCACAAGTGCATGCCACCACTCCTGGCTAATATATTGTTTTTAATTTTTAGTAAAGTTTCACTGTTGCCCAGGCTGGTCTCGAACTCCTAAGCTCAAGTGATCCTTCCGCCTCAGCCTCCCAAATAATTTTGAAGCTTTAATAGTAATCACTCAATTTTAGTTCTTTTGGTATCTAAAAGAATATTTCATTTCAAGAAGAAAAATGTTTGTTAAAATAGAGGTTAAGGTAATTATCTCCCTATCTAGACGATTAAGTAGACTTTGTTCAAGACACCTAAAAGACTGAAATGGTGTTCCACATTTTCTTATCAAAAATGACTTTTTAAATACCTCTATAGGCTAGGCATGGTGGCTCACGCCTGCAGTCCCAGGATTTTGGGAGGCTGAAGTGGGCAGATCACTTGAGACCAGGAGTCTGAGACCAGCCTGGCCAACATGGCAAAACCCCATCTCTACTAAAAATACAAAAATTAGCTGGGCGTGCTGGCACACACTTGTAATCCTTGCTACTTGGGAGGCTGAGGCATGACAATCACTTGAGTCTGGGTGGTGGAGGTTACAATACGCCAAGATTACGCCACTGCACTCCAGCCTGGGCGACAGAGTAAAACTCTGTGTCAAAAATAAATAAATAAATAAATAAACAAACACCTCTTTACAACAAATTTGCATATTTATTTAAAAACAGATCCAGGCCAGGCATGGTGACTCACACTTGTAATCCCACCACTTTTGGAGGCCGAGACAGACAGATCACTTGAGCTCAGGAGTTTGAGACCAGCATGGGCAACATGGTGAAACCCCAACTCTACCAAAACTACAAAAAATTAGCCAGCCATGGTGGCATGTGTCTGTGGTTCCAGCTACTTGGGAGGCTTTGGTGGATCACTTGAGTCTGGAAGGCGGAGGCTGCAGTGAGCCGAGATCATACCACTGCATTCCAGCCTGGGTGACAGAATGAGACTCTGTCTCAAAAACAACAAAAAACCCAAACCCCAAAACAGAGCCAATCATTTCTATAGAAAAAGGTTTCCTGACTTTGTGCCATGGGAAAGTAATCTCAAGGCATTATATTGTCGAATTTGCTTTACTTTTAACTGGACAAGGAGAAGTTTCTGACTTGCCTTCCCTCTTATTCCATCACAATTCCTAGTAGGGCATCCACATGGCATGTCAGAAGCTGTCCATTAACCCAAGCTCACTAGGAGAGTCACTGACACCAGAGAAGGCTTGTGAGCTCTTCAAGGGCAGAGGCCAGGTCTGTGCCTTCCAGGTGCTGGGTAAGTACTGTACAGTAGAGGGCTTGTTTCAGGGTCTCATGCACATGTCGCAAGCCTTCTCCAAGCAGCCTTGCGGTGATAATGCAATCAAATAAGCAGAAACAAAGAATAAAACATTTAAAGACTGGATTCCATTCATCTTACCATCAGTAAAAAAATATGATCTGGTTCCATCTTGTCTAACATAAAAGTTTTCTCCAAGTTTGCTGCCGGCTTTAAACCTAAGCATGGCATGATCATACAGCCCATAGTCACGAAACAAGACACTTTTGCCTGGTTTTAATACCTATGAAACAAAAGCAGGCTGAATATGACTTTGGAGAACTCCATCAAAATAAAACCTGATTAAGTTAGGACTTAAAATAAATTTGGATAATTATTAAGGGGACAGACTGAAATGCCCATAATATGAAACCAAAATGGCCTACTAGTTAAATACATAGTAAGACTGGGCAGGGCTCCATAACACTAAGACTCTTTTTTTTTTTTTTTTTTTTTTTTTTTTTTTTTTTTT
>NW_016803028.1:1314708-1353448 GCF_001698545.2 Rhinopithecus bieti | reverse complement strand
AAAACAAAAAATCTTTTTTTTTTTTTTTTTTTTTTTTTTTTTTTTTTTTTTTGATATAGAATCTTACTCTGTCGCCCAGGCTGGAGTGCAGTGGCATAACCTCAGCTCACTGCAACCTCCGCCTCCCATGTTCAAGTGATTCTTGTGTCTCAATCTCCCGAGTAGCTGGGATTACAGGCACCCGCCACCATGCCCAGCTAATTTTTGTATTTTAGTAGAGATGAGATTTCACCATGTTGGCCAGGCTGGTCTCGAACTCCTGACCTCAAGTGAACTGCCCACCGCAGGCTCCCAAAGTGTTGGGATTACAGGCGTGAGCGACCTCGCCCGGCCCTGAAGACACTTCTTAAGTACCTCCAAGAGCACCCTGGAATGTCCAATGTCACAGGATTAAAATGTTAGAGACCAATCTGGGCAATATAGTGAGACCCCATCTCTATAAAAAATTAAAAATTAGCTGGATGTGGTGGTACATCCTGTAGTCCCAATTACTTTAGAGGCTGAGGTGGGAGAATTGCTTGAGCCCAGGAGGTTGAGGCTGCAGTGAGCCACATCCATGCCACTGCACTCCAGCCTGAGTGACACAGCAAGACTCTGTCTCAAAAATAAATAAAGTGTTAGAGACAATAAATGAATGTGTTATCCTCATCGAAGCACTTTCTGGCAACATTTTATTCACCATTTCCTAGTATTCAAACTGCATTCAACTGCCTCTTAAAAAAAAACAAAACAGAATGTTGTTTTGGCTTTTTACTGATTCAGGTTGGTTTTCCTTATTCTGAGTCTCAGCTCTCATTTCACTGTGCCACAATGTACATAGCTCAATCACAGTGCTAATGACTGATCTATGCCTAACATTTAACAGCTCAACCATACATTTTCTCATTGTTTCATCACCCAGTTGTGGGACAAAGAAATGTGATTATTATTCTCACTTGAGATAAGGAAACCAATACTCAAAAGGATTAAGTGATCTGCCAATGATCATACATTCGCCTTTTTTTAGAGACAAGATCTCGCTATTTTGGCCAGGCTGGTTTCGAACTCCTGACTTCAAGTGATTCACCTGCCTTGGCCTCCCAAAGTGTTGGGATTACAGGCATGAGCCACCGCACCTGGCCAAACTGTGTACTCTCGACCACTGAACCATAACCCCTCTCACGTTATGGCAGGACTCCATGGATCCCAGGTAACTGCAAAATCATCTTTGTCTCAGGGCTCGCAAAGCTCTGAAGAGCAGCCATGGCACTGCACAAATCAGAATTTAGGGTGGATGTTTTATGCCAGAGAACCCCTTTCTATACACTGACTACACAGCACACCTAGTGAGAATGGAGACACTATGTGAATCTAGACAGTACACGAGCCTCATTAGGGAAGGTAAGTAAAAGAATCTGGACTGTCCAACCCTCAAGTACAGGCCCCAAATTACTAACCTTGTAAATGTTTTCTAAGACAAGGTGCATCTTATCAGGATGAACAGCTGAGAGCACAAATATCAACATAACAACATCCACAGACCCTGGTGGTACATGATCCAGAAGATCATCTTTGGTCAGATCACACTGGAATACCTTGCATCTTTCTGTGTCATATAAAGGATTTTGCTAGAGTGGAAAAAACACATGAATTTTAATGCGACCACTATGCTGATACATTTGGAAAAATACAACATCAAAAGGCGATCCTATTTCCTATACATAGAAATGATCACTTTGTTACCAGATAAAACTGATTAATAAATCACTGACATATAACGCATGTAATATTCACTACTGCTACAAGGGGCAAGACTTTAATAAATCATTTTTAGCTGAGGAGAGCATAAGAGTATTACGTATTCAAAACTGAGCATTTTAGAAGCACGTTATTTCCAGAGGGATGATGATTCAAAACTGGCCTCTGCTTGTTTCTTTCTTTTTGTTTTTTTAAAGGGACAGGGTTTCACTCTGTCCACTGGGCTAGAGTGCAGTGGCATGATCATGGCTCACTGCAGCCTTCACTTCTTGAGTCCAAGTCATCCTCCCACTTCAGCCTCCTGAGTAGCTGGAACTACAGGTGCGCACCACTGCATCTGGCTAAATTTTATTTTATTTTGTGAAGATGGGGTCTTGCTATGTTATCCAGGCTAGTCTTGAACTCCTGGCCTCAAGTGATCCTCCCACTTCAGACTTCCAAAGTGCTGGGATTACAGGCGCAAGCCACCATGTTCTGCTGGCCTCTGGCTTCCTTAATCCTCCTTTGAATCATCTATTACAAGCGTAAACCCTATGAGAAGCCCTTCTAATTCCCCTTGTTGAGATGCTCCCACAGTTCTTCTGGGGTATAATTTCTCTTTATGCAGCAAGCTAAATAAACTTAACCTTTTTTTGACCACAAATGTGTTCCTGGTACATTTTGGTTGGTAGGCTTCAACATATGTTTAAGAGTATTATGAAGAAAAATATTAAACTTTTCTTTCGTGTAAATGAGGACCTGAATAAATAGATATACAAAGTTACTGGATGGGAAAATTACATGCAAAATTAAAAAGATGTCAATTCTATTCATAATTCCATTTCTAAATCCAATGCAATCTCAACTGATTCCCAATAGATTTCTAGAAACTTGACAGGGTGAATCTAATTAATCAGAAAGTAAAAATCTTTAAGAACAGCCAAGTCAACTTTTAAAATGATGAACAATGAAGTAGGTATGGTGGCTCATGCCTGTAATCCCAGCAGCTTGGGAGGCTGAAGTGAAAGGATCACTTGAGTTCAAAGCTGCAGTGAGCTATGATCCGTGCCACTGCACGCCAGCCTGGGCAACAGAGCAAGATCTCATCTTTAAAAAATAGGCCAGGTGCAGTGGCTCACGCTTATAATCCCAGCACTTTGCGAGGCCAAGGTGGGTGGATCATGAAGTCAGGAGTTTGAGACAAGCCTGGCCAATATGGTGAAACTCCGTCTCTACTAAAAAAATTAGCCGGGTGTGGTGACCCATGCCTGTAGTCCCAGCTACTTGGAAGGCTGAGGCAGAAGAATTGTTTGAACCTGGGAGGCAAAGGTTGCAGTGAGCCCAGATCATGCCACTGCACTCCAGCCTGGGTAGTCTCAAAATAAATAAATAAATAAATAAATAAATAAATAAATAAATAAAATGGAATGAAGAATAATAAAGAAGATTCACGACTGGACATCAAAATATATTACAAAACATAGTAATAACACAGTTTGAGAATGGAGACAAACATATCACCGAGACAAAAGAGAGTCCCAAAACAGACCTGTGTATACTGTATATACAAACAAGAATCTTGTATGTTATATGATAAAAGATAGACAAAGGTGACAATTAGATAAAAAGTAGACAATAAAGATGACAATTATGAATAAAGAAAAATTAATTTCTCATTCAATTTACTGTGTTCAGAAGAACTGGCTACCTATTTGAACTAAAGGACAAACGACTACCCTTGAGACACAGGCACACAGTACCAGTTCAAATTTGGAGAAGCAGAACATTAGAGAACAACCTCCTCTCCCACACCCCACCACCAAGTCTCCAAGAATAACAGTAAACTGCAGCTGGGGCTCCGAGCCGTAACAGACAGTTTCTTTGGGAAACAGTACAAAGGGAAGACCCAAATCCAAGAAAGGAGACAAAAACAAGTTGCTAGAGGAGTTGCTAGAAGTCTCTGGTGCCCACAGCAACAACAAACCTCACAGACAGCAAGAGACTTCAAACAACAGCCCAATTCCTGACTAGACTGTTACAAATCCCTATCGTTCAGTATCTACTGGCCCTTATGTCTCGCTTTAACCAAAAAGTAGAAAACATCCCCGAAGGCAAGAGAAAACATAGTGTGAAGAGAATAAGCCATCACCAGAGCCAGACTCAAATATGACAGATGTTGGATCCAAAAGCTTGGGCATTTAAAATAATTATGATTAAAATGTTAAAGATGCTAATGGAAAAGATAGACAACATGCAAAATCAGACACATAATTTCAGGGATGGAAATTATAAAAAGACTCAAAGAGAAATGCTAAAAACCAAAAACATGGTAACAGAAATGAACACTTTCAATAGGTTCCTCAACAAAACATGTACTACCTAGGAAAGAGTCAGTGAACTTGATGATAGGATAACAGAACTCACATAAACTGAAAATGCAAAAAGGAAAAAAGTAGGGGAAAAAACCCTAAAACAACAGCATATAAGGGCTGTGGGGCAATAGAAAATGTTACACACGTAACTGGAATCCCAGAGGGAGAAGAGAGAACAAGAGCTAAAGAAAGAATTCGAAGAAATAATGACCCTAATTTTTCCAGATTAAAAAACATAACCAAAATTATAAAATAACTATATAACCAAAAATTATTAAGAGCAATATATAGGTGATTACGTCTAAATCCTATGAATAGCTGGGCGCGGTGGCTCATACCTGCAATTCCAGCACTTTGGGAGGCTGAGGCAGGAGGATTGCTTGAGCCCAGGAGTTTGAAAGCAGCCTGGGCTAATGAGACCTCATCTCTAAGAAAAATAAAGTAAATCCTAGGAGTAAAGGACTCCTAAACAAGGCATAAAATAGAACTTCAAAAGGAAAAGATTAGTATTTTGCCATGATAATTTAATTCCTGTGTAGCCTGGGCAACATAGCAGACCCTCATCTCTAGAAAAATTTTTTAAAAATTAGCCAGGCATTGTGGTGCAAGCCTGTGGTCCCAGCTCAGGAGGCTGAGGATCGCCTGAGTCCACAAGATCAAGGTTGCAGTGAGCTGCGTTTGTACCACTATACTCCATGCTAGGTGACAGAGTGAGACCTTGTCAAAAAAAAAAAAAAAAATCCTTGTGTAAAAAAAGAGATACCGTAAAGTGATGCTGAATACACTGGAAGAACTGTTTGCAAAACATATACCAAAATATCTAGAATGTATCCTGAAAATAAGAAAGAAAATGACAAACCAATAGAAAAACAGGCAGAGGTTATGAATAGACAACTCCTACTATAAGCTCCATGTGGGTGGGAATTTTTGTCTGTCTGTTCACTGTTTAACTCCAGTGCTTAGAACAGTGATTGGCACACATTAAGCTCTCAGTAAACAAATGTGGACTAAAGGAACCACAGCTAACTAATGCTATCGACCTTCCACAAGGCCTTCAACCTCTGGTAATAAGAAAAAAATAAATTAAAATATGGAGACATTATTTTTTGCCCAAAAGATTGGTAAATATAAAAAAGACGGATATCAAGTGTTGAGGCAATAAAAAAAAAGGTACCTTTATATTATTGGTGAAATTATAAATTAGTATGATCTTTTTGGAAGGAAACTTAGCATTGTCTATTAAAATATAAATGTACATGCTCTTCTTCCAAGGAATTCTACTTCTTCCATTATTCTTTATAGACAAATGCATACACACATTTTGGGAACATATGTATGATGCTGATCATATTAACCCTATTGTAAGAGCAAAAAACTAGAAACAATCCAAATAAATATCAATAGGGTAACTGTTTTTTTTGTTTGTTTTTGTTTTTTTGTGATGGAGTCTTGCTCTGTCGCCCAGGCTGGAGTGCAGTGGCACGATCTCGGCTCACTGCAAGCTCTGCCTCCCAGGTTCATGTCACTCTCCTGCCTCAGTTCTCCTGAGTAGCTGGGACTACAGGCGCCTGCCACCACGCCCAGCTAATTTTTGTATTTTTAGTAGAGACGGGGTTTCACTGTTTTAACCAGGATGGTCTCGATCTCCTGACCTCGTGATCTGCCCACCTCGGCCTCTCAAAGTGCTGAGATTACAGGCATGAGCCACTATGCCCGGTCGGGTAACTGTTAAATAAAGTATGGTATATCCATTCTATGGAATACTATAACAGTTAAATAAAATCTACATGTACTAACATGAAAACTCTGCAAAATAAAATAATGTAGAATGAGGAAAACATGTTATAGTAAATATGATACCACCACTATTTTAAAAAATCTGTGTATATAGTGGGCAGACTTAAGTTCTTATTTAAAACGTCTAAACTTTCTAGATGTTTAGAAGTGCACAAAGTATGTTAAAAGCAGGGTAGTAAATAACACATTTTGTATATATCCTTTTGTTAAAATTCACTGAAATACTACCTTTTGGAAATGGAATGATCAAACCACTTCTCTAATCAGTACACATCATTACATTTGTACTGGGTCAGGAGAAAAGGAGGAGAATAAAGTGCAAAGGGCCTCATACCAATGTGTTTATAGCGAGGCAAGACTGACCACTGTACCTGATGTCCATGCATTTTATTTTACTTTGCTATGTATATAGTGTATATGAAGGACAAATGAGTCCTAATTTACAACATCCAGTTCTAGATGTTAAAGAGGTTGACAATGTATGATCAAAGTAGAGTCAGTAACCTAATACACTGAATACACTTTGTGTTCAAATTCACAGGAAAGACTATTCTTAAAAACACTCAGGGAAGTGAAATTGTTAAAATCCCCTCTAAGCATTACAGATGCTTATACCTATCCACTGAGTTGATAGAGGCAGGAAGGGTTCTATGGCAGAATGTTCCTATTTAGATGGCACTTTCAAATGACAGCTTATTATGTACGTGTACCATTTATTCAATGCTACGGTATATATAGTGGAAAACTTAAGTCCTATTTGAAACATCTAGCCTTTCTAGACATTTAAAAGTACACAACATATGTGTACTTCTGGCATCGTAGAGGGCTGAAGTAACAAAAGTAGAGGACTAATGTAACATCCTTTAAGCATTTTCTGTTATTTCATAGGATTGGTTGCATTTTGGGAATCGAATTGTTAAAACTGATGTCTTAGAGGGTACGCTGACTGTTCACTGGGTGGTAGTGGGCGGGGGGGAGGAGGAAGTATGCAGAGAGAAGGGTTCTGTGCCCTTGAGTCACATTAGTTCAGGTTGTCTAGCCATTGTTCTATATGTGCATTTCAGTTAATACTGCTGTGTATTAAAGGATAAACAAGTCCCTGATGCTCAAAGTATGCTAAAAGTAGAGGTAGTAAAATAATCCCTTTTTTGGTTCTTAGGAAGGACTATCTTCTTGGAATGACCTTTGTTAATTGACTTCTTGGAACTAGACATAGTCCTGTACTTAGTCATTAGAATGGTAGAAGAGGATGAAGAAGAAGGGGTGGAGGGAAGGGCTCCTTGCCAGAATCTCCATATCTAGAAGATGTTTTTAGATGATAACCACAGGTCTATAGGTGCATTTTAAGTGAAGTACCTGTGTTTATTGTGGACAGAGTTCATTATTTTGAAAAACCTAAGCTTCATAGATGTCGTGATGTGACAATATATAATAAAAAGCAGAGCTACTCCATAACTATGTACATCTACTATGCACCCACAAAATTATTTTAAAAATAGGGCTAGTGAATTTGCCAATTTGTAAATATCTTTTTGTTATAACTGATAGAAAAGATGCATGTTGGACATGGAATTGTTAAACCACCTCTGAGCAATGTATATATTGGGACTTGTTCATTAGTTTGGCAGCAGATGAGTAGAAGAAAGTATAAAGAGAGAGATGTATGCAGATGTATTCATATTTACATTTTGACAATAGCCACTAATGTATGTGAGTCTCTCTTGGCTGTACTATGGGAATACATGAAGTAATTCAATGGAAACATACCTTCCTGGTAATATTTTAGTGGCAAAGATTCCATAATAAATTTTCTCAGAAACATTACACTTAGTGTTGCTTTATTATAGAAATACTATAGAGTATGGAAACATTATACTTAGTGTTGCATTATACTCTGTTGCTTTATGTTTCATTTAAAATTGAGCATTAAGGCAATACAGTCCTCTAATGGGAACTCTGCCAAAATTCTAGCTAGAGGTTTGTTGCCATTTTGTCTTCCATGAAATTTTGTCCCAAGACAGGTGGAATTATATTTTCTTCTAATAGATTGAGTTGCTGCAGGGTGTTCTTGGTTATCAAAATACTCATATAGCTTTGGGGTTTTCAATTAGTAAATATCCATAATGTGTGATAAAACATGATACATATTGCATGATCTTAATCCCATAAAATTGGATACTGTATCTATGTACACACAGGACCTAGAAGGACAAGTCAAACTGTAAACTGCTTGTGATTGTGGATGACTGTTCTTTGCTTCCTGTGGTTCTCAGTTTCCGACAGTAAACATACTAACTTATTAAAAATGAAGGGTGTGGGTTTTGTTATTTTGTTTTTTTGAGATAGGGTCCTGCTCTGTCACCCAGGTTAGAGTACAGTGGCATGATCATAGCTCATGCAGCCTCAAATTCCAGGCTCAAGTGATTTTCCTACCTCAGTCTCCCAAACAGCTGGGACTACAGGCACACACTACCACACCTGGCTAATTAAAAAAATTTTTTGGCCGGGTGTGGTGGCTTATGTCTGTAATCCCAACACTTTGGGAGGCCGGTAGATCACCTGAGGTCAGGAGTTCAAAAAGACCAGCCTGTCCAACATAGTGAAACCCCATCTCTACTAAAAACACAAAAAAATTAGCCAGGTGTGGTGGCGAGTACCTGTAATCCCAGCTACTCGGGAGGCTGAGGCAGAAGAACTGCTTGAACCTGGGAGGCCGAGGTTGTAGTGAGCTGAGATCGTGCCACTGCACTCCAACCTGGGCAATAAGAGTGAAACTCCATCCCAAGTTAAAAAATAAAATAAAATAATTTTTTTTTTTTGTAGAGATAGAGTCATACTTTGTTGCCTAGGCTGATAAGGTTACTTTTTTCAAAAGTCTAATGTGGCTGAGTGTGGTGGCTCACGCTTTTGATCCCAGCACTTTGGGAGGCAGAGGTAGGAGTTAATCCCAGCACTCTGGAAGGCAGAGATGGGAGGATCTCTTGAGCCCAGGAGTTTGAGAACAGCCGAGGCGAAGTAGTGAGACCCATCTCTACAAAAAATAAAACAATTAGCTGGGTGTGGTGGTGTGCATCTGTAGTCCCAGCTACTCAGGAGGCTGAGGTGGGAGGATCACCTGAGCCTGAGAAGTCAAGGCTGCAGTGAGCCATGACTGTGCAACTGCACTCCAGCCTGGGTGACAGAGTGAGACCCTATCTCAAAAAATAAATAAAAATAGGCTGGATGCGGTGGCTGATGCCTGTAATCCCAGCACTTTGGGAGGCCAAGGCAGGCAGATCACTTGAGTCCAGAGAGACCAGGCTGGGCAACATGGAGAAAACCTGTCTCTACAAAAAATACAAAAATTAGCCAGGGGTGGTAGTATGTGCCTATAGTCCCAGCTACTCGAGAGGCGGAGGCAGGAGGATCACTTCAGCCTAGGAGTTTGAGGCTGCAGTGAGCTCTAATATACACCACTGCACTCCAGCCTGGGTGACAAAGCGAGAGCCTGTGTCAATTAAAAAAAAATATTAATTTTTAAAAATTAAAAAAATAAGTTAAAATTTTAAAAAGTCTAACGAATGCTAAAACTGTGAAAGGTTGATGGGGAACGAGATACTTGCAATGTCACCAAAGTGTCCCCCACATATTGGTTAACGGCAAAGGGAATTTTATAATAGAGGAATTAGGCAGTTACTATATTAACCCTATGATCAAAACCAGTAAGATCACCAGATATTATTGCCTCATGACAGGATGTAATATGCAAGACACAACATTACCTATTAAAGCATTTTTGCCAAAAATATTTTACCTGATTTAACTTCTAGTTCACAGATAATACAGAACATAGAGGAATAAACTAAACAGTAATGCAAAGAAACAATCAGACCAATTTCGAAACTTACAGAAAATGGGCTTCATCTATCATCAATGCGGAAAGAGGTATGGGGTAGCGCAAGGGTATTTTAGGTAAGGAGATTTAAAGGACATAAGTGAGCCAGGCGTGGTGGCTCATGCCTGTAATCCCAGCACTTTGGGAAGCCAAGGCAGGTGGATCACTTGAGGCCAGGAGTTTGAGACCAGCCTGGCTAACATGGTGAAATTCCATCTCTAGTAAAAATACAAAAATTAGCCAGGAGTGGTGGTGGGCACCTGTAGTCCCAGCTACTCGGGAGCCTGAGGCAGGAGAATCACTTGAACCCGGGAGGTGGAGGTTGCAGCAAGCTGAGATTGCACCACAGCATTCCAGTCTAGGTAACAGAGTGAGACTCCATCTCAAAAAATAAAATAAAATAAAAAATAAAAGACATAAGTGTAAGAGGTAGTGCTTGACTGGATTATAAACAGCTATAGGCAGGGTATAATCCCACACTCTAGGAGGCCGAGGAGGTAGGATTGCTTGAGCCCAGGAGTTTGAGACCAGCCTAGGCAACATAGGGAAACCTCATCTCTACAAAAATTTAAAAACTAGCCAGAGTCATCTGCCATGGCTTGCACCTGTAATCTCAGCACTTTGGAAGGCTGAGGTGGGAGGATTGCTTGAGCCCAGGAGTTCGAGACCAGCCTGGGCAACACAGTGAGACCTT
Organism: Rhinopithecus bieti; assembly: GCF_001698545.2. Taxonomy (NCBI): domain Eukaryota; kingdom Metazoa; phylum Chordata; class Mammalia; order Primates; family Cercopithecidae; genus Rhinopithecus; species Rhinopithecus bieti. The sequence continues at coordinate 1,342,995 of NW_016803028.1, read as the reverse complement.
ATCTCTAAAATAAATAAATAAATAAAAAAACACTAGCTGGGCACGGTGGCACATGCCTGTAGTCCCAGCTACTCAGGAGACTGAGGTGGGAAGACTGCTTGAGCCAGGGAGGTCAGGGCTGCAGTGAGTTGTGATTGTACCACTGCACTCCAGCCTGGGTGACAAAGTGAAACCATGTCTCAAACCAAAACCAGCTATACAAGACACCTGGAAGTCAGGTGCAGTGGCTCATACCTGTAATCCCAGCGCTTTGGGAGGCCGAGGCAGGTTAATCACTTGAGCCCAGGAGTTCGAGACCAACCTGGGCAACACAGTGAGACCCCATCTCTACAAAAAATTTAAAAAATTAGGCAGGCATGGTGGCACACGCCTGTAGTCTCTGCTACTTGGGAGGCTGAGGTGTAAGAATCGCTTAAGCCCAGGAGGTTGAGGCTGCAATGAGCCATGTTCATTCCATTGCACTTCAGACTGGGTGACAGAGAAAGACCCTGTCTCTAAAAAAAAGTAAAAAATCAAAAGACACCGGCAACTATTTGGGGAAATCTGAATTTGGAATGGATGTTAATGACACTGGGGGATTATAGTTATTTTATTTATTTTTAAGACAGTCTCGCTCTGTCACCTAGGCTGGAGTGCAGTGCTGCAATCTTTGCTCACTGCAACCTCCACTTCCCTGACTCAAGTGATCTTCCCACCTCAGCCTCCCAATTAGCTGGGATTACAGGCAAGCACCACCATGCCCAGCTAATTTTTGTATTTTTGATACAGAAAAGGTTTCACCGTGTTGCCCAGGCTGGTCCTGAACTACTGGGTGCAAGCTATCCACCAGCCTCAGCTTCCCAAACTGTTGGGATTACAAGTGTGAACCAACATGGCAGGCCAGATTATAGTTATTTTTGTGAAATATGATAAACTTATTGTGGTTGTGTAGAAAAAGGCCTTCTTTTTAGGGGAGATGTATGCAAACATTTAGGAGTGAAATGTCTTGACATTTGTAATATACTTTAAAATAGTAATTGTAAAGCAAAAGATATTAATTATGTATGTTAATTACATGGATATTACGGTCTTTTTTCCTGCTTTTCTTGAATAAAGCTGTGTTTCTACATGCACTGTATATGTATGTAAGCAGGAAAACTACATGTATGGTGACTATAGCTGGTTAGCTCCAGGGAAGACCAGAATTGGGCAAATGGGTAAAAAAGGCAGATCAAACAAGATCGGCAAGAAAACAGAAACACAGCAGAATACGCAGATGGTGCACCAACCTTAACATATTCAACCGCTCTTGGAGAAAAATCACAGGCATAGGCAAAGATATTCGGATCTTCTTCTAAAAGTGGGAATAAACAGTTTCCAACCCCACAGCCAGCTTCAAGCATTGTTAACTTTTGATCTTCAAACTGGGGAAAGATAGCTCAAAGTTATAGTACATTACATTTGCATAATGAAGAAATAAACCAAACTAAAAGGTCCACAATATGAGAGGTCTCTGACCCCATGGAGCAGACGATCAACAAGTGAACTAATAAGCAAAAGATAATACTGGTACTTCATTTGTCATCCAACATTAACAGTTTGGTGTAGTGGAAAAAAACAGCACAATGGCTCTGGAATTAAACTGCCAGCACTCAAATCTCAACTCCCCTGCATTCTATCCTTGGGCAAATCACTTAAACAGCTCTGTGCCTCAATTTTACCTTGGGGACAAATGAGTACAATACTAATACTTACACTTCACAGAGCTGGTATAAAGACTCTTTATAATGATAGGACATGTAGAAAAGAGCCATGGTAAACAGTTCACTAACATGAACTATTATTATTATTATTTTGAATATGTCACTGAAGTCACTCAGTATGAATTTATATTTTGGTTTTTAAATTTTTAATGTTTAAATTTTTAAAAATTCAGAACATATGGTCTCACTATGCTGCCTAGACGGCTAATTCACGTTGGCTATTTACAGGCACAAGCCGCCTGCCTCAGCCTCTGGATTAGCTGGTGATAGCCACCATACCTGGCTCTTGAATTTAATATATAATGTTTACAACTATCAGATCAGCTTAAAGATATAGAAAACGTCCACTAAAGTTCTTTTTCCTATATGTTAACCAAACCAGAAACTGCTAAAACTTTGACGTTAAGACCGAACAGTACATTTCTCTCCTAAAATGCATTTTGGTAGGCTTCTTTAACTCTCTACTTCGCACTGTCCCTAGGAACACAACACAAGCACACCTCTTCATATTTTTTTTCCTTTTCTTTTTTTTTTTTTTTGAGACAGAGTCTGGCTCTGTGGCCAGGGTGGAGTGCAGTGGCGCGATCTCGGCTCACTGCCATCTCCACCTCCCGGGTTCAAGCGATTCTCCTGCCTCAGCCTCCCAAGTAGCTGGGACGATAAGCGTGCACTACCACACCTATCTAATTTTTGTATTTTTAGTAAAGACAGGGTTTCATCATGTTGGCCAGGATGGTCTCAATCTCTTGACCTCGTGATCCGACTGCCTCGGCCTCCCCAGGTACTGGGATTACAGGCATGAGCCACCGCACCCGGCCCTCTTCACATCTTAAATTAAGAACACCTCAGATAAGGCGTAATATTAGCTTACCTCTCTACATGATCTTAGCTCCTCAAACTCTCTGGTGGTCCAGTGTCTGTCTTTGAAGAAATTAGTGCTATTTCTTTTGTAAAAAAGATCCCAGTTTTTCTGAGCCTCTTGTTCCAATTTGTGCTGTTTAAAATCAGACACCAAAGTTTGGTCTCTTTTCAGTTTCTCCTCTTCTTCAGGGCTGAGAACCCTTGCCTGCAGCCCTTTCCTTTGCAAAGAAGTCATCTCAGAAACTGAAGGTAACACTTAACACAGCTGAAGATTCTCCATCCCCAAATAATACGAATCCATGCTAATGGATCAGATGCATTTCCTCAGGTGAGTTTCACGCCTCAAACAGCATAGGGGGCTTCGCAGACAAAAGAATGAGATTCTGGTTAGTGGTTCTAGAACGGTTCAAGACGCCAGGTTCAATTCACCAAATGTTTATGAGATGCAGACTGTACAAAAAAAAAAAAATCCTCCCCGCTATATGAGAGGTCAGAAAGAAGACAAAGACACAGTCCCTACCTTCAGAGGGCTTAAATTCATTCAGTGGGCAGGACTATCTCATGCACCATACTTTTATTCAAACCAGATGAGTCAACTATTACAATAAATCTATTTAGTTTAGAAAAAAAAAGGACGCTCTCACGAACTGACTGGGAAACCTTGCGAAGAAAATATTACTCAATTTTCGGTGCCCGCGAAAGGGGTGACTTTAAAACCACAACGGACTTAGCTGGAAGCGGGTGGTCAATTGCCAGATACAAGTGAGGTCACCGTTTCCCAGGGGTCGGAGCTCCGTTTTTTCGGGGGAAATGAAGCTAAGCCTGGGTGGGCTCACTTCCTGTTCGCACTCACAAGAGACTGTCGTAGGAACCAGAGGGAACGTCACTTTCCAGGGACTGAAGCCCTCGCACCGCCATCACCGCGCAAAGTGGAGAAAGAGACCCAGTGACGCGTGGCTGAGGTTCCGACGATCTATCTCAGGACACTCAGGATAGACTAGGCCGCATGGGCCCCTGGACCCTGAGGAGGGCGTCCATGATAGCTAGCCGACCGGCGTTAATCTAGTGAGCCACGCTCAGGGATCACCATCATCAGTTCCTAAATTCACCTGTATGGGTAGGGCCAGGCGCACTCACCCCACAGCCAGCCCCAGATCTCGGAGGCAGAATATGGGAGGAACCGCGAAACAACCCTGAGCCAATTCTGAGGATCACGAATTGGGATTCTCCGGGAGTTCTTTTGCCATGGCACCGCCCCCGCCACTTCCGCTAGGAACCCGGAAGTTCCTACCCGACGCCGGAAGTCCCGCGGCCTTGCCTCCTCAGATTTTTCCCTTACCCCGACGCAGAGAACAGGACTTGCTTCTGGACCCGGGTGGGTGCAGACTTTGCTCTCCTTGCCCCCTAGAGCGGTGTCCCGGGAGCACAGTCCTCCCAGACGCCAGCGCCGGAAGCTCCGATCGCGGCTGCGCCAGGAGAGCGCCGATCTGGGTGCGAGGCCGGTGTGGGGCCATGAATGGGACCGCGAACCCGCTGCTGGACCGCGAGGAACATTGCCTGAGACTCGGGGAGAGCTTCGAGAAGCGACCGCGGGCCTCCTTTCACACTATTCGTTGTAAGTCAGCGCTCCCCACGGTTCCCTTCGGCCGCTCCAGCCGCCACATGTCAAGCTTGACTCCTTCCTTTCTTCCCTCCGCCCTTCAGATTCCAGGGAACCCCCTGCCAGCGTCAGTTACTTTCTCTCGGACCCCCAATCCTTTGGGACCTCGAGTTGGCCCTTCTTTTACCCAGATTATTTCTCCCAAATCTTCGTCACTCCCTACTATTCTTCTACTTTATAGTCTCAAACACTAGTTCCAAAGGTCTTTGGCCTCTTTTTGTTTCCATCCCTCCCCGCCCCCCACGTCGCCCCTAAGGCAAACCTCCCGCCCCCAAGGCAAACCTCCCCGCTCTTACCCGGGTCCACTTCTTCCTCGAAACCCCTCCCCTTTCCAATGCTTCCATCAGGGTTCCCCACAGTTAAAAGAAGCTTCTTGTTTGTTACGACCCTCATCCACTCCCTCCGAACCCCTTCTCTTCCCTGCTTTCCTCCTCCGACTTGGTTCTGGACTCCCAGATACTGCGCTTTGTCCCCTTTACAGCCAAAGAATTGGCATCCTCTCTGCGCCTCAGAGTTTTCTTCCATCTCCTTTCTGTGCTTCATTTGACTTGGATGTCTTTTGAGGTCACCTATACCATCCGGGCTTTTCCTCCAGACCAAGTTCCTTGTGGGTAAAGAGTCAAATCAGAGTTCGTGAGCCTGGGATAGGTTAAAGATTGGTCTATGTTTGGAAGCAGAAGAGAGCAGGCGTAAGGAATGTCGACATAGTCATTATGCTGGACCTTTTTCTACATGATTATAGACTCTGTTGAGAGTGCACTTCCACCCTATGTCCTGGGTGAAGGTTTGGCAGTTAGGAATTGGCTGACAGAGCATCCTCCGTGATTCATGAACTTCTGGTTTCCGTGGCGCTAACGCTGTTGTTAAGACTTGTTTTTGTCAGAGGACCTCATAGATGTGACTCAACACATGTGAAGAGGGCGTCTTAGATAATGAAATCCCATCTTTGTGTAGTCACTTGCCATGCCATTACTATGCTTCCTACTGACAGCAGATCCAGCTCTTTCAGAGAGGAGATTGGGAATGAGATAAGAACATCATTTCCTGAAGAGTTTACTAAGTTGATGTTCTCTTTTGGTGAACGGCAATGTGGAATTTAAATCATACAGTTCATGTGTGCACCTGCCCTGCAGTTTGAGGCAGATGTGAATGTGAATTAAGATGGCTATTCATGTTGTACTGTAACTGCATTTTAGAAACACGAGCAGGATAACTTGAGATACAGTTAAGTTGTCTGCTATGAACATCTACAGAAGTGTCTTGGTTAAAGCCGCAGAACTGGCTGAGAGTGGTGGCTGACACTATAATCCCAGTACTTTGGGAGGCCGAGGCGGGCAGATAGCTTGAGCCCAGGAGTTTGAGACCAGCCTGGGCAGCGTAGTGACACCCCATCACTATTTTTAAAAAAAAGAAAGAAAAAAAACAGCTATGGAACTTGAGTATGGCAAATCCTAATTTTGACAGTTTCTATGCAGAGTGAAATCAGCTTTTGATGATGCTGTGGCCTTTCATATTTCATAGAGTTTACAGTCACAGGATCTTTTTCATATGCTGTTACTTTTGATCTTCACAACCCTAAAAAAGCAACTTATTATGGATGATGAGATCTTAATTTTCATCTCTCCCTTGGGAGAAGGGAATATCTTTAATAAAATGGCCTGTAAATTCTTTTTTCCCCTAGAATAATCCAAAGGGGTCAGAGGAAAAGTTTGTAGAGGTGTAGATGAAACAGGATTGTCCCTGAGTTGGTAATAATAGAAACTAGATAATGGTACACCAGGGCTCATTGTACGATTTTCTCTACTTTTGTATATCTGAAGTTTTCCATAATGAAACCAGTTTTTAAGAATTCTGAATTATTTTTATTTTTCATTCATCTGAGTAATAACAAATTTAATTCTTAAATGGAGATGTCCCAGGAGGCCCTTATTATAAGTAACCTGGTGGGTAAGTGTTTTCTTTCCTTTCCCTTTAGATGATTTTAAACCAGCTTCTATAGACACTTCCTGTGAAGGAGAGCTTCAAGTTGGCAAAGGAGATGAAGTCACAATTACACTGCCACATATCCCTGTGAGTTTATTTCATTGTTTTGTTAAATGTAGGATCACAATGAATCTTCATCTTTTATGTTATTGCAATTTCAACTTTCTACTTTTAAAAATGTTTAGATTTCTAAAGTGGCAACATAAGGAAAAAAGGAATTTTGGGGAGTGGGGTGGTGTGGACTTCATGCTAGGCAGGTGCTTGATTTAAAAATAATTCTTGTAATCTTAGCACTTTGGGAGGTGGAAGTGGGTAGACAGCTTGAGTTTAGGAGTTCAAGACCAGCCTGGGCAACATGGTGAAACCCCGTCTGTACCAAAAATACAAAAGATTAGCTGGGGGTGATGGTGCATGTCTGTAGTCCCAGCTGCTTGGGAAGCTGAGGTGGGAGGATCACTTGAGCTGGGAGGTAGAGGTTGCAGTAAGCCAAGATCACGCCACTGCACTCCAGCCGGGGGGACGGAGTGAGACCCCCTCTCAAAAAAAAAAAAAAAAAAAAAGATTATTCGTCATTTTCCCCAATCTTCCTTTTCCCCTATCTGCCACTAAGTAGACAAGGTTCCTGTCTGGACACCTAGCCCCTCTTTTAGATACAGCTTTTCTCCCAAGCAACTCCAGAGAGAAAAGCCTTAGGTGCCCTGCTGATTATATGGCCACAACAGCTCAGGAGTGTGAGGCAACCAAGCCAGGAGTTAAGGCAGGCAAGAGCCAGAGATTGACACATCCAGCTGATTTAGGGATGCAGAACTAAATTGAAAGCTGGATTAAGAACCCTTGCAGAAAGACTTTTGTGAAGCCCTACCCAAGGCAGCACTAATGACAAAGCACCAAAGGGTCACATGATGCTCTTAGCGAACATGTTTTATTGCATGTCACACCCCTGTTCTGGAACATAATTTCTTGGTAGCTGGTGACAGAATGAAAAGTCTCTGGACAGAGAGATCTGGAAAGCTTTGTGCTGAGGAAAAATTGCCTGTTCAAACTGCTGTTTGATTACTTGTTGCCTTTGGCAAGTTACATCATCTCCCTTTGGACCTTAGTTTCCCATATGTAAAATGAAAGGTTTAGATAAATGGTCCCTAAAGTCCTTTCTAGCTCTATATTTTTACTATATAAATAAGGAGTCAAAGAGCCAAGTGGTTTTTTTGATTCTAAGCAAGATATTAAATACTGTATTCAACAAATATTAATCAAACACCTCCCACACACTGGCCCATTACTAGGCATGAAGAATACAACCTTGGACAAAACAAGCACATTTCTTGCCCCTATGGAGCTTATGGTCTGGAGTTTAAATAAACACAAGAAAATATAGCTGTTATTCTACAAAATCAGGAAGGCTTCCCTAAGGAATTAAGCTGTGAGCAGATCTGGAGGTTTGGTCATTTCAAGAGAGAGGGCAGGAGATAGCCGGCCGGAAGCCTTGTTAAAGCCCGGAGGCAGGAGAGAGCTTGAGGATCAGAGAGAAGCCAGTTGCCTTCTGCTGTGAAGCACGTGTGCAGGGGAGTATGCCGCAGGGTGAGGTGGAGAGCCAGGGAAGGGCCCGGTAGTGCAAGGCCAAGTGGCTAGTTTAAAGATTTTATCCTTTGACCTGAGAGCAATTGAGGAGTAACTGAAAGGCTTAGGCAGATGAGTGACATGATTTATTTATTCTGAGCCAACCAGGATAATGATCTTCTCTTGGAAAATGCTCTGTTGGTTGCTTGACATGAGAAGGGGAAACCCTGGTCTCTCTAATGACAAAGAAGTAAAGAGATCACTCACAGTTTTACTATACAGAGTGATAACTCTGCTTAGTATAATGCAAGTAATGGTTAATTTTCTCTCTCGGAATGTATATAGTAATTTAAAATTTTGTACTACCTTTTGACTACTTAGAATGCGTTGCACATTCACAGATGCTTGCTATATTATTTCTCCTTTATTTTGCCTGGGAAACCAGGAGTTAAAAATAGAAATCAGTTCAACCTATTCTTTTTGAATAGCTCTGATGAAAGATTTCATCAGGTAGAGTCATCTGTAAATTCAGTTGATATTCATGACTGGTATGTTTAGTTTGATCATCTTATACTTTTGTGGCAAATAGGGGTCCACACCACCCATGACTGTGTTCAAGGGGAACAAACGGCCTTACCAGAAAGACTGTGTGCTTATTATTAATCATGACACTGGTGAATATGTGCTGGAAAAACTCAGTAGCAGCATTCAGGTGAAGAAAACAAGGTATGTGAATAGCCAGATGCAGGTTTATATCATGTTTCCAAACCTCTGTTATCTATTCAGTTTTTATAAGGTTGTGAACATCTGCTTGCTCATAGTGTTCTATCAGTAGTCTTAACTCTACTTGCGTCTTCTCAGACAAATCAGGAAAATATGTCTCCCTCAAATGCAATAAAAGAAATAATGTTTTAAAACCTAAAACATGGGAACCATTAGGGAAAGGGATATACTTTATAATTAAGCCAATTTTGTTAATCTCGTGATTGCTACAGTACCACCTAAGGGATAAGATAACTTATAAACTTATAATTATGAAGTAATAATATATACTATACTTAATTGGAGTGAAAACATTAATTTTTTTACAAGATACATTTGAGATCACTGTAATACCAAAATAAAACTTTGCCTATTTTTAAATATAGTGAACTCTTTAATTCAACAGTTATTACATGTCTAAAATGAAGCCAGTTAAAGAGTTTATCTGAAAATAAAAATTCATTCTATAAATAGAAATAACCTAGTGGTTCTGTTTGTTACCATATAATACAGTTTGTTGTTGTTGTTGTTGTTGTTGTTAAGAGTCGAGGTCTCTTGCTCTGTCACCCAGGCTGGAGTGCAGTGGCATGATCATAGCTCACTTATAATACAGTAATTATTATTATACAGCAATTAAATTGTAAAGATTGTAACAATCTGATGTTTTTTGTTTATGCTTCATTAAGCCATTTTTTTCATTTACTCATTCCACAGAAAATACAAATAGGTACCATTTATTGAGGGAGTATCATGTCCCAGGCACTCTGCTAGATGCTTTATATGCATTGTTTTATCTAACAAGAAATTTTTAGAAAGGTGCTATTATTATTATTATTTTGTTTTACTTCTTTTGTTAAAAATACGGAATCCTTCATGAATTTGTGTGTCATCCTTGCGCAGGGGCCCTGCTACTCTTCTCTGAATCGTTCCAATTTTAGTATATGTGCTGCCAAAGCAAGTACGAAAGGTGCTATTATTATCTTTAAAAAAAAAAGATATGGAGACTGAGGGTTACAAAGCTTGATCTACCCCAGAGAGTATGTTGCAGAATCCCTTGCTCCTGTCCTGCCACTCTATTTATTTGTATTCATTACTTACAGTGAACCAGGTACTACTGTTATTCCTCCAATATTTGATGGTTATGGTATGTTCCCTTACTACTCGGTGTGATACGGGAACTAACAGTATCATATCACCTAGATGATATACAGAATCTCAACACCTATTAGATCTGAATCTGCAGATATCACCAAGTGATTTGTGCATATACAGAAGTTTTAGAAGAATCAGGCTAGTCCATTTACAAAAGAAGTTGTTAACTGATAGAATATTCTCAGCTTGGGGTGGAATTCTGCTTGTCTGTGAGCAAGAGCTGGCATGTGATGAAATGAACAAGCAGTATATAGATAATGGAAAATTTGCAAGCTGGGCAGTATTTTAAGAGCTGCTTTATTTAGGAGCTCATGCACTCATGATTATAACTACATAATGATGTTTTGGTCAATAGTGACCTCCATATATGACAGTGGTCCCTTAAGATTCTAATGGAGCATGTGTGGAAACCTGATATATGGCACTTGATATTGGCATTGCAGATCAAGTAGGGGAAATGATTGATGTTCAGTAATGGTGGTGGGACATTTGGGTTTTCATGGGAAAAAATTATATAATACACTATCTAGATTTGTGTAAGTACACTCTGCTGTTCGCAGGATGAAATCACCTCATGATGCAATTCTCAGAACTTACCCTCATTGTTAAGGGATGCTGTGAATGTATTTTCTACTAGTAAAATGGATTCTCAGAGTTGCATTGTATCCTACATTTGAGCTCATCGAGGGCAGTAAATATTCTATTCATCTATCCCTAATACATAACATAGTACTGGATTACAGTAGACACTCAAATGTTGAATGAATAGCTCACATGATAAAATTGCAAATATCAATATTTTGAAGTGGCCTGGAAAGAGTATGGGGTTCTACAGAGACTTATGAGTTTTCAGTCACCTGGACAAATTTGAGAACCACTGTTTTTGCCCTTCTAATTTAATGTCTGTATCTCCTTTCAGAGCTGAGGGCAGCAGTAAAATCCAGGCCCGAATGGAACAGCAGCCCACTCGTCCTCCACAGACGTCACAGCCACCACCACCTCCACCACCTATGCCATTCAGAGCTCCAACGAAGCCTCCAGTTGGACCCAAAACTTCTCCCTTGAAAGATAACCCCTCACCTGAACCTCAGTTGGATGACATCAAAAGAGGTAGAGAATGTTTTCTGGATCCATGATAGCAACTTGGAGTAGAGTGTTGATTTTCTTGTGGAGATCACGTGGCTGCTGTATTGATACAGTGGCTGGGGCATTCAATGCCATCAAAAAAATGTCTGCAGAGCTCACTGTTCAGAGATAGGGGCTTCTACTATTTATCTCATTTGACAAGGGTGAGTCCTGGAATAGTGACTTGAGTTTGTGGCTATCTTGGTAGCATTCTGCTTAGAGGCCTGGGATTTAAACAAGCATGACTTCCATCTAAAGCTCCATATGGCTCCATATGGCATATCCAAGGCTCCGGAGAAAGAAAGGATTCTAGGTGTTGGAGGTGAAAAGTAAGCGTAGGTGGCAACATTTCTGAGCTCTACATTAGTATAGAGGCTGGAGGAGCTGACCGTGGTGCTGCACACTTGTAGTTTCAGGTACTGTGAGACAGGAAGATCGCTTGAAATTGGGAGTTCGACGCTACCGTGTGCTATGATCATACCTGTTGGTAGCTACTGAACTCCAGCCTGGGCAATAACATCTCTTTTTTGGGGAAAAAAAACAAGGATTAAAGTGCCGTTTAAAATACCATAAGCAAATGTTCTGTGCTAACACGAAGTGTGTAAATATGAAAGAGGCCATGAGGACCAATAGAAACAGATACTCTCCTAGAAAGCCTTAAAGGTCTGGTTTGGGTCTCTCCACTGCAAACCTGAGACAAAGAAGCTTACCTTGGCTTTCTCCTTCACACGATGAATGCTTTTAGTCCTCCAGACTCTTTAGAAGTTGTGAGGCCAAGTGTCATGTTTCATATTTATAAGTTTTATAAAACAACTAAATCCCTAATAATAGTAGGGAAAGGAAAAGAGTTGTCCCTGGGAAGTTTGCCTTTTCTACCCTGTAGAATGGCTGCAGACATCACTCTGCATTGTGCACAGTTGTTTTGTCCCTTGTTTTTTTTTTCCTCATGGATACTGGAATGCTGTTACAGAAGTTTTCACTTAGGTGAATAGGAATCAGAGCATGAGTGGTTAGTTGTTGCCAATTATGCTTAAAGCAGCCATAGCCATTTAAGCCCACATGGTGTGTGTGCTTGGACAGGAAAATCTGGCACCTTTTTTGAAATGGTTAGTTAACATTGAAATGGTTAGGTAAGGCTTGTTTTTCCTTCCCTAGTTTGTATCTGTAAAAAATGCAGTACCTGACAGTCATGGCTGTCAGTCAGATACGTGAAGAGGAAGAATGTTGTTTTACTATTTTTCTTTAGTCACTGTGGTTCTTCCTGCAAGCCTCCATTTATTTATGGGACATAAGAGCTGGAAAGGACCTTAGTCTGGCTTTCATTTTTCCAGAGTGGCTTGGAAAATTCATTGACTTCTACCTGGGTGTCACTGCTGGTTAGAGGTAAATCCAAAACAAGCACTCAGACCTTTCAACTCCTAGTCAAATATTTTTCAACCACTTTACATAATATTTGTCTTCTCTTATGTGGGAATTACAGTTTTATCCCATAGTTCATAATATTCATAATTTTCCTTTTAGTAGATAAAGGCAAATGGACTTAATTCATTTCTTACATAGAACAGCCATTATTCTCAAACAGTCTTGCTTTTTGTTTATTTTGAGTGAATTTAATGTTTCCATTGTGTCTCTGGAAACAGGTTGTGTTTTGGTTTTGGTAATTTTGTTTGTACGTTTTTTAAGGAATTGAGAAGTAGGACTTTGTTTTAAATTATTTCTTATTGCTATTGGTTTTGCTAATTTACTATTTATAGAAGCTCCAATGCACTGCCTTGAAAACGGCTGCTGTGCTGATCCACATCATATCATTTATTCCAGAGCTAAGGGCTGAAGTTGACATTATTGAACAGATGAGCAGCAGCAGTGGGAGCAGCTCTTCAGACTCTGAGAGCTCTTCGGGAAGTGATGACGACAGCTCCAGCAGTGGAGGCGAGGACAATGGCCCAGCCTCTCCTCCACAACCTTCACACCAGCAGCCCTACAACAGTAGGCCTGCCGTTGCCAACGGAACCAGCCGGCCACAAGGAAGCAACCAGCTCATGAACACCCTCAGTAAGTGTGTGCCCCCTTTTATGGCTGAGAGAGGGCCATAGGTGCAGCTTCTATTTATCCTATGCCAGAACTTACAAACCTAAAGATGTTTAAGGCATAGGAGAGGATCTTGTTAAAAATAATTTGGAGCAGAAAGGTGTGAGTTACTAAACAGTAAAAAAGGGAAATGAGATGAAAAATCTGTTCTTTCTATTTCTATTCCCTACTGGCTCATACCAGTGTGTGTGAATTCTGGAAAACACTAAAACATGAACAGGTAGGCGTTTTTGCTTTTATACCAGGCTTTCGGGGAGCTACCTGCCACCATACTGCTGTCTGCCCGTTGGTTTTTCTTTTTTTTGGAGACAGAGTCTCATCTATCGCCCAGACTGGAGTGCAGTGTTGCAATCTCGGCTTACTGCAACCTCCACCTCTCGGGTTCAAGTGATTCTCCTGCTTCAGCCTCCCAAGTAGCTGGGATTACAAGCATGTCCCACCACACCTGGCTAATTTTTGTATTTTTAGTAGAGATGGGGTTTTGCCATGTTGGCCAGGCTGGTCTCCAACTCCTGGCCTCAAATATCTGCCTGCCTCGGCCTCCCAAAGTGCTGGGATTACAGGTGTAAACCACCATGCCTGGCCTATCTTGAACTTTTATAAAAAAGAATCTGCTGTCCCCAGACAGTGTGGTGGCTTTTTTTTTTTTTTTTTCCTTCAGACAGAGTCTTGCTCTGTTGTCCAGGCTGGAGTGCAGTGGCATGATCTTTTTATTTTTTTGTAGAGACAGGGTTTCGCCATGTTGCCCAGGCTGGTCTCAAACTCCTAGACTCAAGCGATCCACCTACCTCGGCTTCCCAAAGTGCCGAGATTATAGGCATGAGCCACCACACCCAGCCATTTTAAAAATTTTCAGTGGAGACAAGGTCTTACTGTTTTGCCCAGGCTGGTCTTGAACTCCTCCTGAGTACAAGTAATCTCCCCAACTCCCGAAGTGCTGGGATTACAAGCATGAGCCACCATGCCCGGCCTCAGTAGCTTTTAATGCAGTTGATACTAAAGTAAAACAGGGAAACAAGAACAAAACTTTATTTGTTTTGAAGGTGAGCAGAGGGCTAATTTTCTATGCTTTTCTCTCTTTGGAACCCTGATGAATGTTCTCTCTTGGTACACCTTCCTTGGAGGAAGTTGGAAGGTCTAGAGGCAACAGTGGGGAAGTTAACCTAGTTAATCTAACTATTGTGGACCAAGCAGAGATAATCTCAACCTCAGCACTATGGACAGTTTGGGCCAGATAAGTCTTCTTTGTGGGAGGTTGTCCTGCACATTGTAGGATGTTTAAGAGCATCCCTGACCTCTACCCCCAGATGCCAGTACCAATCTCCTCCCCCCTCCCCAGCCGCATGACAACCAAAAATATCTCAAGACATTGCCATATGTGCCCCATCTTTAACATAGACTGAAGTATATGAAGAAAATCTGGCATTGTAGGTAATTAGAAAAGGGGTGACCTCAGGATCAGACCCCCCGAAAGGGTTTCATGGACCCTAGAGTCCTCAAAATAGACTTTGAGGAGAACTGGCCTAGAGATTAGCAATTTGGAAATAAAGAAAATCCCTTTTGTTACAAGTGGTATCAACTGGGGTTCTGTTGTATGTATCCCTATTGTATTAGATTGAAATGTTGAGTAGTTATATTCTTCTAAATTCTGCATAGTAAACAAGAATCTGGGCTTTGTAAAGTTCGTTACTTCAGATTTGAAGTTTAAGATAACGTGACTATCCTGGACAGAGGTGTGCCAGAGCAGAAACTGCATTAGCATATTACTGGTGTTAACAGTATTCACCTTTCTTAATGGGAAGCCTACTGGATGTTTTCTTAAGTTGCCTTTATAAAGCAACTTAATGTGATCAGTTCTACTGAATGGTGAATCAGTTATTTTAAATATTTTCTTTTTTTTTTTTTTTTTTTTTTTTTGAGATGGAGTCTCGCTCTGTCGCCCAGGCTGGAGTGCAGTTGTGCAATCTCGGCTCACTGCAAGCTCCGCCTCCCGGGTTCAGGTGATTTCTCCTGCCTCAGCCTCCCGAGTGGTTGGGATTATAGGCACGTGCCACCATGCCTGGCTAATTTTGTATTTTTAGTCGAGACAGGGTTTGGCCAGGCTGGTCTCCAACTCCTGGCCTCAAATGATCTGCCCGCCTCGGCCTCCCAAAGTGCTGGGATTACAGGCATGAGCCACTGTACCCAGCCGTATTTTAAATATTTTCTTGCTATTTATTAAACCATTTAAAAGCTATCTAGCTCACTTCTCCTTTCCTCTACCCTAATAAGCAGTATTGTTGTGCATTGCAGATAACCAAAAGCATCGTTTTGTTTCAGTGAGCCAAACTGGTTTTCTTCCCTAAGTTGAACTAACAAGGTTTTACTGTAGTGTGATAGCCAAGGCAACTAACCAAAAGAATTGTGAGGAAATCATTTTCAAATTCTGTACTTTTGTTTGATTCTGCAATTTTATTTTATTTTATTTTATTTTTTTTAATAGGAAATGACTTGCAGTTGAGTGAGTCTGGCAGTGACAGTGATGACTAGTGCTGGATCTTTCGAAATCTACTTTTTGGTGCACAAACATGCCGCAAGACCGAGCTACTTTGGCGTGGTGTCCGTTGCCAAGAGGAAAATGTTATGGATCAGTGACTGTAGTGGGAATTTGAGGCTCTGGAGCTCTCACATATTCAAGTCTTTAACTTAGTGGTGATGGGTGATTTTCTCGTGTCATTTTTGAACAATCTCATCTTTCAAAGTTTAAGTAGACCTGTAGAAGAGCTAACAGAATTATATTTCTATTTAGTTAACATTGTAATGAAAAACAGATAAATGTGCCCTGGTCTAGGTTACTCAGAGGCCATATCTTCACCAGGCCAGAGATTCAATTTTAAACCTCAGCAGCCATCCGTTTGGCCAAGTGGTTGGTACCAGTGAAATGAAAGTCTTTGAGGGGTAGGAGAGAGAGGGAAAACCTCAAACTACATCATAGAAATATGTTAAAACCACTTTAAATTGTTGACACAAAGTGGTAAGGAAGTTTTGTCTGACTCAGCCTGACAAGCCTAGATAGAAATGGACCTCAGAATACAGAGTGGAGTCCCTGAGTGTCAGCTGGTGAGGACCATGGAGTCCGGTGAGCTCAATCTGTCATTTACAGACTAAGAAAGGGAAGTACACACCCGGCTTGTGGCCAGTCTTCTGCCCCCTCTCTGGGCTTTCCTCAATGTTCTCTCCCTTGAGTCTCATTTGTAGGAATCAAGAGATTCCTATACATGGGACTTTTAGATGTACATTGGCACTTTGATTAGATTTCAAAAGACAAAAGTGTTGGGTGCTTCTAGCTTGAATTCAGTCCCTAAATACATGAGGCTGGGTGAGCAAATGAAACCGGTAGCCACTGTGCTAATGCATGTGACTGCATTCAGTTGGGGCTTTTGGTTCCATGTGGATCCATACTAAGTATTCTTCAGTCAGTGGATTTTAGCAGGCGGAGGTAGGAGTGGAAGAGAGATGTGAAGAAACCTCTCCGAACAAATGAACCAGCAGTGAGTTTCTAAAAATCAGAATCTAGATAGAAGTTCTGCAATAGAAAGTGAGCACATTCTTTGATCGGGCATATCTGTTCATGCTTTTGTACCACTATTTGTACCTGACTCCCCAACCAATTTGTATTTTTTATATACAACTAGAAGAAAGTCACAAGATTGCCTTCTACGGTGTGCCGTTTCCAAATGGATCTGTTGTTGGAGGAAACTGGTCACTAGTCAATGTTCTATATTTGATGAATGTGTGATAAATCATCCTGTAATCAGTATGGAGTAGCCGGATTTTGTAGTTTGGATGAGTATGTCCTGAGAAATTTCCATCCACTTTGGTTCAGCGGACATCAAGATAGTAATAATAATTTTTCCTCCACAGGTCCCTCCACTTATATGGCCTCTCCCTCCCCAGCTAGTGGAGGGGAAGCAGTCTGGACTTAGAAAGGAATTAGGTGGTCTGTGGTGGGGGCTTTGGTTACAGTGAAACCTCATAGAGTCAACTGTTTCATCGTGATAGTGAGCCCAGGGAGCCACTGCCCAGCAGCATGCTCACACCATCTACCCTAGTGTAGGTAACAGGTCTACGCTAGGACCCCGTGCTGGGCTCTCAGCCCATCATGAGATTTTGGTGGATTTAAAGGCAGGTAGGAACTTATTTATAGTGGATTGATAATTGCTTTATAATTCCTTGGTAATGACAGCTCAGGGAAGGTTTCGCAAGGTCACGATTAGGAGACTTGAATTGTTACTGGACGTAGGAATTGTTTCACTGCTCTTAACTTGCTCAAACTGGGGCAGGTTCTAGGAACTTGAACTAAAAATATCTATTTAAGCCTCTCTGTCTCTCTCCCCCACCAACTTTTCTCTGAAAGCCTTGATTTCCGTAGACAGAACTGTGGTTTTTGGCATGTTGGGTCAAGACATGTTTCTATAGGAAATGCTTGCATGTGGCACTGGCTTGGTGAGTCAAGCTTCCTGAGCTTCAGACCCTCTGTCCTATCATCTGTCCTGCCCAACGCTGTATGGTTTTTCTCTAGCACGGCTTCAGTTTTGTTCTCTGCACAAAGCCTTTGGTGGTTCTGCCCTCTGCCCTCCAGCTTTACCCACCAGAGAAGGAATCTTTTCTTTTTGGAAGTCAAGAATTTGGCTTCACAGACGGTTTCTCACAGATGCCCTCCTGCCAGCCAAACCGGACTTGTTCTTCCTGCCTCTGTGCCTTCTCTCATTCTCCTTCTCTCTCCCTCCAAACTCCACTTCTGAGGCTCTGTGGGTGCCATCTTTGTGGACTCTTGTCTTTTTCAGCCCACATGGAGTGCCCTGTGTGTACATACTGACCTTTTTTTTTTTTTTTTTTTGCTTGAACTCTGATTGGTATGAGCTCCTGAAAAGCAGGGACTGGGCTGGGTGTGGTGACTCATGCCCGTAATCTCAGCACTTTGGGAGGCCGAGGTGGGAGGATTGCTTGAGTCCAGGAGTTTGAGACCAGGCTGGGCAACATTGCGAGACCCTGTTGCTACAAAAGAAAAAAAAAAAAAAAAAAAAAAAGCAGGGACTGTCATTCTTATCTCTTCCCTGGGTATCCACAGGAATGGACCTTCAAATGGTTGTAGCCTGGTTGGGGAGAAGGCAGAGAAAACTACCCAGCCAGTAAAGTGCAGTGGATAGACATAGGAAAACATTCCAGGCATTTGGAGACAGCTGAAAGTATCCATGCTGACTTTCATGATTTAGAAATCTTTAACTGAATTGTTAAAATTGCCTTTTCTTTGTGCTGTACAATGTCTACTGTACTGTGGGTCATTTAGATGAGATGAAAGACTTAATTAAATCTGAAGTATCTGAGGCACTTAGTAAGCCTTAGTAAAAGTTGTGATTGAGGAAACTTAATACAAATGAACTAGATGTTTGTAATCATGCCACTCATTAACGATTTTATTGCTGTAGCAGAATCATTTTTTCTGTGTAAGGTGTTAACGTGTGTGTATGTGCTTCGGTTGTAGGAAAACTTGAAAATTCCAAAATCCCTATTTTCCTATTTGAGAAGCTGGTTCAGCAGGGTATGGGTGTGTGTGTGTGTGTGTGTGTGTGTGTGTGTGTGTATGAATGATGTATTTATTACATTATTTTCTGAAAGAGAATTAGTGTGTTACGTGGATAATGTTATGTACAGCCAAAGTAGATGTTTCTATTTGGCAAGGAAGGTAGGATTTCTGAAACTCAGGCCTTAACCAATAGGTTGGAAGACAAGACCAATTGAAGAGTTATGAAATGTGAGTTTTTGTTACTTCTGTTATTTGTCTTGGTTTCGTTGTCGCATTCTTTATTTTTAAAATCTTGTGCCTGAAAGTTTTTTTGCTTAATTGTGAAGTAGACATGCATGTTTACATTTATATAAAATATTTGCTGTATAAAGTATTTTTTGTTTATTCTCTTAAAAGATCACTATATTTAAATAAAAGTGAAAGTCAGCAATACATTTAATGTCTTGGTGGGTTTCATTTTCTTTTAGAAATCAGTGAGCAATATATGGTTCTTTTAAGAACCTTCTGTGCTTAAGGCTAAATAGCTAACTAAATGGATTCCTTTTTAATTTGGTGTTTATAATCATTAGGAAGTATACCTCAGCTTTTAAAAGGTGTGACATTCAAAACTGGAGGATGAACTTCAGTTTTTAAAAGGTATGAAGTTCACAACTGAATCGCATCTGAGGCCATTTTACTTGGTCTGACAAGGAAGGCTTAGTTTTGGGTCTAAGAACCATGCAACAGTTACACTGAATCCCTAGACATATCCTATTGTCACTTTAGTTTACCAGATTCCTTCCGCCTGGAATGCCACGCTACACACACCTCTGACTCCCAGTTGACATTTGGCCAAAAGTGATCCTGCCCTCCTGCTTCCATTCTCCACTTCTGCTTCAGCAGTGCTCACATTTACCTGTGGTCTTGGCTCCCCTGCTAGACTGTATAAACTTCTAGGTGGGCAGTGGCCATATTCCTTTTTAATTTGCTGTAGTGTCTCTAGTGGGTGCTGAATACATTTGGATTGAATTAAATTACATGTTAAGTCTAGAAATCCTCTGCTACTTATTCTCCAATGTGTTTGTTCCCTCAGATGGCAACAGTAGTTAGACTTGAACCTTCTTAGTGGGGAAGTGGTGGTGTCCATCACTGAAGGGAGTTTTATCTTCAGTTAACTATTGCCACCTTAATGTTCTGTAGCAAACCATCCCAAAACTCAATGACTAATAAGCATTTATTTTGCTCCCAAGTCTGGGTTGGCTTTAGACTGGCCTTGGCTGGACAGTTCTGGTCTTGATTGGCTCCTCATACGCCTGGCAGTTGACTGAGGTTCAGCTAATCTAGGATGGCCTTGACAGCACAGTGGGGGCAACAGTTCTGCTCCATGTCATCTCCACCAGCCCAGCCTGGGCATGTTGTCATGGCAAAGGCAGAGAGGTGTAAGAGAGGAAACAAAATGCTTCTGTCACAATTGCTAAGATGCCATTGGCCAAAGCAAGTTAGACAGCTAAGTTCAGAATGAAGGAGTAAGTGGGGAAATCCATTCCCCAAAATTGATGGGAGGAGTTGTAAAAGAGATTGGAAAGGGTGTAGATACAGGGAGGTGGGAAGAATTGCAGCTATTAATGCCATCTATTACATTCACATGCCCTGTGACTGCCACGTTTGAGAACACTGGGCCACATGATCTCTAAGTCCCCTCCCAATTCTGGCATTGTCCCTGGCCAGATAAGAAAGTTCCAGTAGAAGTTAAGACATTTCTATTCATGGTTCATGCAGAGGGCACCAAAAGCCACCCAATGGCTTCTCTTGATTCGGCCCTCCCTCCTTATTCACTGCATATAGTTTGCTTCCCTACTGCCATTTCTTACCAAGAGCACTATTCCAGTTATCTGTTGCTAAGTAATGAGCTACTCCCCAGAACTTGGTGGTTTAAAACAATACCATTTTATCTCATGGGATTTGTTGGTTAGGAATTGGGACAGAGCTTGGCTAGGCAGGTGAGCTTCTTGTGGCTTTAACTGAGGTCACTCAGTGGTACTTAGCTGGCAGATAGGCTGGACTGCAGGGTCCAAGCTAGCTTCATTCACATGCCTGGCACCCTGGTGGAGGTGGCTGGAAGCAGGCTCCTGAAACCTCTGGGCCCATGGATTGTAATGCTGAATTGCTCAAATGTAACAATCTCCTTGGTGAATTGCCAAGGTCCTTGACCTGTAAGCTGGTTATTATCACACAAGTGCTGAAGAACTGCTTCACTGAACATTTTAATTGGCTCACTCTACTGTGGGGGAAGGATGGGGCCAAACAACTCCAGTAAAGCGGGCATTGGGGAATAGGTCGGCCCATTAATTGTAATGAGCTTTGGATATTATTTAGCAATTTGACCCACACATACCCTCCATGCCCCTAACGGAGCGATGGCCTGTGTGTCTGTCCCAGGAGACACTCAGAAATTGCCCCACCCCCTTCCCCAGCACTGGTTCTTAAGTGAAGTGCTGGTGACCAAGCTTCCATCAAAAACCTCACTTTGCTTACAAATCTGTTACTAAAACGGCTTTGCAGTTGGATAGATAAGAGGCCTAGGGTCAAATCCCAACCCTACACTTCCCTGGTCATGGTAGGAGTTCTGGCCCAGAGACAGGCTGGATCCTTCGGGGTCAGTTGAGCAGAGCTTGAGCTTCTGTTACTGGTGAAAGCATCAAAACCAGTCCAGTCCTGAAAGTAAAAAAATCAGTCCAGATAGAGTAAGTCAGCTCTGTGCCCCTACCATGCCTCAGACTGTCATAGCCGACACTCAGAAAGCCAGCTGCAACATTAACAGGAGGAATATTTCTCCCACACTGCTGCAACTGAAAAATGTCATAACCATTCCTTTTTTCTTCCCCCTTGAAAGGGAGTCTTGCTCTGTCGCCCAGGCTGGAGTGCAATGCATGAGGCTTACTACAATCTCTGCCTAGCGGGTTCAAATGATTCTCCTGCCTCAGCCTCCTGAGTAGCTGGGATTACGGGTGCCTGCCACCACACCCAGCTAAGCTTTTTGTATCTTTAGTAGATATGAGGTTTCACCATGTTGGCCAGGCTAGTCTCAAACTCCTGACCTCAGGTGATCCACCCACCTTGGCCTCCCAAAGTGCTGGGATTATAGACATGAGCCACTGCGTCCGACCAACCATTCCTTTTTTTGAGTGACTACTGCTTTCTTTCCAGTGACATCTCTAGCCTCGCTTTGTTACTCCCACCACCTGAAAAAAATCACTGTGAAACTTTGTGAATACCCCTAAATCCCCAAAGAGGCGACTGATTTGGCCTGAGCCACTAAATAATGATAATGACAAATAAAATCCAACACTTCCTAAACAGTTTCTTTTTCTTTTCTTTTTTTTTTTTTTTTTTTTTTTTTTTTGAGACAGAGTCTCACTCTGTCACCCAGGCTGGAGTGCTGTGGCATGATCTCGGCTCCCTGCAACTTCTGACTCCCTGGTTCAAGCGATTCTCATGCTTCAGCCTCCCTAGTAGCTGGGATTACAGGCGTGCACCACTACACCTGGCTAATTTTTGTATTTTTAGTGGAGTTGGGTGTTTCACCATATTGGCCAGGCTGATCTTGAACTCCTGACCTCAGGTGATCCGCCCACCTTGGCCTCTCAAAGTGTTGGGATTCAGGCATGAGCCACCACACCCGGCCTTAAACCGTGTTATCACTACAATTCGCCACAACCTTGAAATAAGGTACTACTACTATTCTATTATTCCCCATTTAGAGGTGAGAAAACAGAGACTCCGAGAAGTTAAGTAAATTAAGCGGGTTAATTAAACAGCGAGTTTGTGGCAGAGCCAGGTTTCAAATTCAGATGTGTGAATCTAATCTTCCGCTTTTTTCACCAACTACACCACATCTTTCTTGACCCATGGCACGCTGTGAGAAGTCAGTCTCTGTGAGTGGACCTGTCAAAATCAACCAGGCCTGAAATCCCAGTACTTCGGGAGGTGGAGGTGGGAGGATCGCTTGAGGCCAAGAGTTTGAGACCACCCTGGAAAACGTAGTGAGACTCAATCTCTACCAAAATAAAATAAAATAAAAAATTAAAAGACTTGACCAGAAGGCTGGGCACGGTGGCTCATGTATGTAATCCCAGCACTTTGGGAGACCAAGGCAGGTGGATCATTTGAGGTCAGGAGTTCAAGACCAGCCTGGCCAACATAACAAAACCCCATCTCTACTAAAAATAAAAAAGTAGCCAGACGTGGTGGCATGTACCTATAATTCCAGCTACTCAGGAGGCTGAGGCAGGAGAATCACTTGAACCTGGGAGGCAGAGGTTGCAGTGAGCCAAGATTTTGCCACTGCACTCCAGCCTGGGCAACAGAGTGAGACTCCATCTCAAAGAAAAAAAAAATCAACCAGTAGCCTTGTGGGTATTGTGTGAGCAGTCTTCCCAAGTGTTTGCCTCAAGCAACTCAGCACCTATTCCTGCCAAAAGGAGAAGCAAAACCAGACAACCAGTGGAATGGACATTATGTGTGCTCAGCACCCATTCCCCCAATTTGTACTCCCCAATATTTGGTCCAGAAGTCACCCCCATGTAGCCTCTGTGCTTCTGGAGAATCTCCAGGGGATAGGCTAAGAGTAACGTGTCTAACAGTGCTAAGCCAAGCCCATGGCCTGCGTCAGCAACATTCCAGAAGAGGAAGAGCATTGTAGCCAGTTGTTTAGCCGTATGGTAGTGATGGGGAACAGTTCCCAGGTTGGGCATGTGGAAGGTTTTCCGGTACTTTGGATTAAGACAGGATGCAGTGGTCCTAAATTCTTATAACCTTTGTCTCCATGGGTTCAGAAACCCAGCCTTCATTCGTCAGCAAGTGCCATTCTCCTGACCAATAGAAATTGGTTCAGAAACCGGCTATGAGCCTCCTTGGTTTGCTGGGGAATTCAAGAAAATACGTTCTCTTTCTTTTCTTTTTTTTTTTTGAGAATGGGTCTCACTCGGTAACCCAGGCTGGAGTCCAGTGGCGTGATCATGGCTCACTGTAGCCTCAACCTACTGGGCCCAAGTGATCCTCCTGCCTCAGCCTCCCAAGTAAGTGGGACTGCAGGTGCACGCCACCCCACCCAGCTGATTTTTTATAGAGATACGGTTTCGCCATGTTGCTCAGGCTGATCTCGAACTCCTGGGCTCAAATGATTCACCCACCTTGGCTTCTCAAAGTGCTGGGATTACAGGCATGAGCCACCATGCCTGGCTGGAAAGGAATTTCTTGAGAGCCACTGGAATATGCATTGTCTCTTCCTCCAGATTTTGCAGGGTGCAGATGTAAGCTTGAAACTGCAGCAGTCAACACCCTAAGGATCCACCCTAAGGATCAAATTAATGGAAAGGTTCAAATAGTTGAGAGGATAGCAGAGGAATAAAATGAGGACCTTGATTGAATCATGCCTGATCTCCACCCCACCACAGTGGACTTTTGGTTATATGAACCAATAAATACCACCTTATGGTATTCAGATTGGATTTTCTGTTCTTGCCAATGAAAGCATATGGACTGGCATAGCCTTCTTTGGTGACCAACTGCATCTCTGAGCCCCTGTCTTATTCTAAGCCACCCCATGTGACAGCCTCAGGAGCAGCTAAGGGAATCCATTCTGCTCCTAGGGTATGTTCTGTCAAAGCTGAAGGGCAGGCATCACACCCACAATCTGTTAGTGTTGGAAGAAAACTCAGCCCTTATTGAAAATCTTTTTCAGATGAGGAAATTGAGATCATGAGAAGTGATCAACCAGATACCTGTACCCCCTGTTCAATGTTCTTCCCTCCACATTCATAGTAGCACCTCAACTTCCTCCTGGACCAGCAGATTATCTCAGGACACATTTACTTGGCACAGATGAGCTCTTGGATACCAACTCTGTGGCTCCCTGGGCAGCATACCCACTTCTGAACCAGCTCCCTACCTCACAGTTAGGATTTCAGGGAAGGGCTGGGAGCTGCCCATCTTCCCCAATCTCTCATCTTTCAATTTCAAAATGCCAAAGGGCCAGAATTACTACTATTACACATATTCTTAAAACATGTGACTTTGAATCCTTTCATGTCCTGAGCCTTTCAGAACCATCCCTTGAAATAGCTGAAGTCCAGTGGCGTGATCATGGCTCACTGTAGCCTCAACCTACTGGACCCGAGTGATCCTCCTGCCTCAGCCTCCCAAGTAGGTGGGACTGCAGGTGCACACCACCCTACCCTGCTGATTTTTATAGAGATGGAGTTTTGCCATGTTGCCCAGGCTGATCTCGAACTCCTGGGCTCAAGCGATTCACCCACCTTGGCCTATCAAAGTGCTGGGATTACAGGCATGATCCCTAGGCCCATCTCTAATATTTCAGGGTCCAGGAAAGAGTATATATGGACACTCACATACCAAATGTCTAGGTATTTACATTATAATCAAATAACAGACTATTTTTGTTGTTTTGCTTTTTGTTTTTTAGAGGTGGAGTTGGGGGAGGGTCTCACTGTGTTGCCCAGGCTGGCCTTGAATTTCTGGACTCAAGTGATCCTCTCTCCACAGCTTCCCAAGTAGCTGGGCCTACAGGCACATGCCACCTGATATGGTTTGGCTGTGCCCCACCCAAAATCTCATCTTGAATTCCCACATGTTGTGGGAGGGACCCGGTGGGAGGTAAATGAATCATGGGGGCGAGTCTTTCCCATGCTGTTCTCATGATAGTGAACAAGTCTCATGAGATCTGATGGTTTTAAAAGGAGGAGTTCCCCTGCACAAGCTCTTTCTCATTCTCTCTCTTTGCCTGCTGCCATCCATGTAAGATGTGACTTCTGCCATGACTGTGAGGCTTCTCCAGCCACATAGAACTGTAAGTCCAATTAAACCTCTTTCTTTGGTAAATTGCCCAGTCTCAGGTATGTCAGCATCATGAAAACGGACGAATACAAATTCCTGGACTTAAGTGATGTCTTGCCACAGCTTCCCAAATAGCTGGGACTATAGGCACATACCACCACTCCCAACTAAACGATTCAATATGTTCTGCTTCCCTCAAAAAGGATACTTTCATAAAGAATGGAAGACCAGGTTTGAATCTGGAATTTTAGATTCCACAAAGTCCTGTGGTAGCAAGAGGAGAGGAGGGTCCATCCCACAGCCAGATCCCCTTCTGTTTTTACCCCTGGCCCATCCCACACTAAGAAGGGCCTCATGTGCTGTCCATGAGGAAACCCCAGCCCACATTCCAAGCCCCATCTGTAATTCCTACAAACAACTTTTTGCTGGTCACCCCCAGGCCTGCATGTGTACAGGTCACACTCAGGAGGACAGACATGGGCAAGAGGGCTGCAGGTCCAGGAAGCAGGCTCAAGACCACTTGGGTGGGGATCTGTGGTTTCCCAGGTGCCTGGAGCATGGTCCAGGAGTGGGGCGTGCAAGCTCCAGCGGGTGTGTCACTTTGGCCACACAGACACCTCGCCCTGTGGAGAGGGTCATGGACAGAGGAGGGCCAGGGTGGGGCCCTCCAGCCTTGGGACCCAGGACAGGGCCTCTCTTGGCCAGGTCCAGGAGTAGTACTAGCCCTCCATTCCATCCTAAACAAGGTCCTAAAACTAGGGGTGAGGACAAGGCTGGCCTAGCAAGACTGGGTTTTGCGACCTCGGGCAAGTCCATGACCTCTCTGGATCTGTTTCCTCCCTTTTGCCTGAGGGAGCTGGAATGCTTCCACATTCCAGAACCCTCCACAGAGTTTGAGAAGCAGATTTGATTTTAGACTCCTTACTCCATCTAGCAATGCTGAGACACTGCCCCCCATAACCCCCAACGGAAGAGAGAGCCACAGCGGGGAAATGAACTGCCTTTATTTTTTTATTTCCATCCGGAAACCCCAGTGTGATAGTGGAAGCAGCATGAAAACAACATCTCCCCAGGCCTTGAAGTAGAGGCGAAGGGAACAGGGCTGCCCATGTGCCTGCCTCTAAAGATGCCACCCTCAGGTTGATATCACCTGTGGGAGACTGGGTCCACTTACAGACACCAGGTGATGGTCCACCAGGCCCCAAGCTCCAGCCTGCTGAGTCCCCAAGGCTCAGGCTCATCAAATAACTTTATACAAAAACCCAGGGGTGTCCCTCCAGCTGGTAACAAATGGGCAATTTCTACTTGAGATCTGCTGTGGGGGTGGACCTCATCTTGGAGATATCTTTCCAAAATAAAATTAAGCCCCACTCAGGAAAAATGGTGATGAAAGGCAGCTCACAGACATGCAGGACTAATAATCTTATTGAAAAGGGAGGAGCTCAGGCACACAGGAGGACAAGGCTATGCAATATGCAGACAGGAAAGAAATGCCACGGGACGCTGTCAGGGGTCAGCAGGAGGCAAGGAGGTAGAGCTCCGGCCAGGAACGCTCTGCCTAGAGAGAAGCCCTCTGCAGCTGGCCCTAGATGGGGGACCCAGGGAAGTATCTGCCTAAGAACCAAGGAGACAGCAACAGCCTGCCCAGGTGTGGCCTTGTGCAGGTCACACAGTCCTTGTGAGTCTTCTGGACAGGAAATGGACATGAGGGACATTTTTGAGACAGGGCCAAAGTGCAGAGAGAGCCAAGAGGTCAAGATGGTGCCGGAGATTTTGAACCACAAGAGCCATCCCTTTGGGAAACACTGAGAAGAGGAGCGTCTTCTCTCTCCTCTGCTTGGGGCAAGCCTGGGTCAGGTGGGTTCTCAGTACTTTTTCACAGTTAAGTCTCTTCCTGGGCAGCCACATCCACGTCAGGCTGGGCTGGGGTCCTGTGGCAGGTTCAACGCTGTGAGCCGCCCTGAGAGAATGTGCCCACTTCCCTGCTTTGTGGTTCATAGGCCTAGAGAGACCCGACAGCGAGCTGCCCAGGGTGAGTGAGAGTGCCTGCTCGTTTTGGAGGTCAGGGGCGGAGAGGCCTGTACTCCAGATTCCCCAAAGAGATCAAAACGTACTAAAACAGCCTGCAGGTCTATGTGTGTCTAACAGTGCTCAGCCAAGTCCGCGGCCTGGGTCAGCAACATTCCAGAAGAGGAAGAGCATTGTAGCCGGTTGTTTGGCCGGATGGTAGCGATGGGGAACAGGTCTCAGGTTGGGCATGTGGAAGGTTTTCCAGTACCTTAGATTAAGACAGGATGCAGTGGTCCTAAATTCTTCCAGTCAGACTGAGTTAACAGCATGTCTTAGTAGCAGGAATTTGTCCTTGTTTTTGTCACACAAAGGTGGGTGGAGACGGGGCCAGGACATGGCCAGTTTGATGACGGTGGAGAAGCTGCTGCCAGTTCTGTGGGGCGCAGCCCACCTTCTCCTCATGGCCCTCAGGTGAAGTAGCGGCAGGGCGTGGAGTCGATGTAGCAGTACTGGGTGCATCGCAGGTCTCCATATGACCTGAAGGAGGCAAAGACACGTTCTAAAAGGCCACCTCTTATATGCTGGTGATTCCCAGTCAAACCTCATCCAATAGTGGCCAAGGGTCAGTGGTTCTATAAAAACTTCCCTCGTTCTCATTTGGAGTGAGAGGGCTGGGGCAGTTGAATCATGTCTCTGGGATTTTTGCCTTGAGCTCCAGCTAGGGGCCTGGGTGGAAGGAGGTGGTCGCCCTGCTCTTAGCACAGCATCTATGAGGGAATCACCCCCTTCTCAAGGCCTGAAAGGTTTCCAGTACTGTTGTTACAATGCACCCTACCGACAAAAATGTCCTGTATCTGTGAAGCCACTGGCCAGATGTGACTATTGAGCTTTTGAAATATAGCTACTGTGACTGAATAACTGCATTTTTTTTTTTTTTTTTTTTTTTT
>NW_016803028.1:1286531-1314471 GCF_001698545.2 Rhinopithecus bieti | reverse complement strand
AAAATGTCCTGTATCTGGGAAGCCACTGGCCAGATTTGGCTTTTGAGCTTTTTAAATATAGCTTCTGTGGCTTAATAACCGCATTTTTTTTTTTTTTTTTGAGACGGAGTGTTGCTCTGTCCCCCAGGCTGGAGTGCAGTGGTATGATTTCGGCTCACTGAAACCTCCGCCTCCCAGGCCTGCCTCAGCTTCCCGAGTACCTGGGATTACAGGTGCACGCCACCAAGCCCAGCTAATTTTTCTATTTTTAGTAGAGGCGGGATTTCACCATGTTCACCAGGGTGGTGCCGAACTCCCAACCTCAGGTGACCTGCCCACCCACCTCGGCCTCCCAAAGGGCTGGGATTACAGGTGTGAGTCACAGTACCTGGTCTGAGTAACCGCATTTTAAGTTTACTTATAATTACTTTACATTTGAACAGCGGCCTGTGAGTGGGGGCTACCACATTGGACAGTGCAGCTTATACCTTTGTGGGCCCGGATGATTATCCGAGACAGGGTGTTAAACCTCACAGGCACAGTCACAAGCGTCCCTGTGAGGCTTCTGGGGTGTAGCTGTGTAACCACAGTGAGCGTGGGGGAGCCCTGGGCTCTACTCGATCCTGCACTCCATATCTGATCGTCTATACTCATTTGTCTCTGTGGAGCCATGAAGAGCCAACTCTCTGGCAGAGGCCTGTCAGGGGCCTTCTTTCCTTCAGGGAGAGGAGCACTGCACACAGACACATGCATGGAGTGGGGTCCTGGCCAAGCCTAAATAGGCTTGGAGTCGGAGGAGACTACAGGTCTGTAGTTTTCACAGCCTGGTTGAACATGCTAATATGCGAGTGTTAGGAGACCCCCTTGGAAGAGACAGCAGAGAGTGGGCAATGGAAAGACAGGCGTGCCTCCCCAGCCCTGCCAAGGGCCCAGGTCCGAGTCTGCAAGAGGAAATGTGATGGGAGCAAAAGCTCAAGAGACTGGACTCAAGGACAGAAGAGATCAGAGGCACCAGTAGATCCACTCTGGAACCCAGGGAAGAGCAGGGCATGGCCTGGGTAGGAAGGAACGGCCTCCCCATTTTCCTGAGAACTTTGTACAACTCTGGTTCTGTAAGGAGTGGGGAGACATGTACCTTCTGCACCTTGGAAGGAGCCCAGCAGTTACAATCTGGGCATGGAATCAGTACCTCATGGGGCGGTGGCCCTCAGTTGGTTTGGCAGGTGCCAGCGTGGAGCCAGGACACTAGAATACTTGTCCTGAGCAACATAAATAGCCACTGAGGATTCTCAGAAATAACTAGAGGGGTCCTCGGAGGGAGTACTTTCTTGGAGGGGCCACGAGCTTGCAAAATTAGATATAAAGACTGATTTGATCTCACTTGCAGTCACAGGCATGCCTGAGGGTGTTCCAGGGAAGTCAGGTTAGGTAGACACGTCGATTCTTGGAAATGCCCTGAGACCTTTACTCTCCACTGGGCTTCCCACCTCGCCCACAGCCCAGGAGACTAAGCAGGCATTGTGACCACTGGGTTTGGGGGCTGCTCATACATGGCAGCAGCTGAGCACAGAGACCGCAGCTCCCCTCTGGGCTTGGACAGAGCAGGTGGCTGTGGGTGCTGTGTTTCAGCCTCAGTGGCATGCAGGCAGTGCTGACCAAGAGGGCACGTGGTGGGCAGGGAGCACGTGCTGTGTCATTCGTCACCATACCTCAGCATCTAGAAGGCACCACAAAGTGGAGAGGCACTCAAAATATTTGTGAAGGAAAGAAGGAAAGCAAAGAGGAGGGAGGGAGAAAGAGGGAGGAGAGAGAGGGAGAGGAGTCATCCCTACCCAGGGAGATAGGTCTCGCACGTCAGGTAGCCAAAGTCAGAGCCGTCGCAGTCCTCCACACCCTCATGCCGGTGACCATCTCCACAGTAGGCACGGTGACAGCCTGAGGGGACATAAGGAGGTGCAGTCCTGAGAAGGAGCAGAGGCGACAGGCTTGCCTCAGCTTGTAAGGACCACGCAGCCCAAGGGATCCACCCTAAGTGCTGCACCCCTTAAGGAACTGACCTCCATTAGGCTTCACACTCCTCCAGGGACTGCCCTCAGGCTCTGGTCCCACACTGATGTGCCATGGGACAAGAAGAAGGAGACCCTGGCTCTGGCCCCACCTGACCACTTACTAGCTGAGGGGTGGGGAGACTCCAGGTCATTATCTGCAAAACTGGGACACTGACATGACCTCCACCTCATAAAGCCACTGTGGGGTCCCGGGTGTGAGGACTGGGAGACTGCTGAGCCCCAATGAGGGTGCGTGGTGGCTCTCATCTGTCAACAGAGAGCTTCTGCGTGACACTGGTGAGCCCAGCCTTGTGTCGCTGGGGAGCCACATGATCTTCAGCAAAGACCTCTGCTCTCACACGATGGGAGGGTGTTGGAGTATGGACCCCAGCTTCGTTTTCACAGGGCAGGCAGAGTCCATTAGTTCCTTCCCACTGTGAGAGCTCCTATTTGACACTGTACACCAGAGGCAGAAGGGACTCTGGGCAGGGCCAGCCTTCTAGGGGATGCCATCCCTGGAGCTGTCAGGAGACAGTTCGGCCACACTGAGACAGTCAGCAGCATCTCCCACCACCCACTCTGCCTGTCATCCTTCCCCTGAACTTTTTTTTTTTTTTTTTTTGAGACAGGGTCTCACTCTGTCTCCCAGCCTGGAGTGCAGTGGTGCAATCGCAGCTCACTGCAGCCTTGAACCCCTGGGATCAAATCATCCTCTCACCTCAACATCCTAAGCAGCTGGGACTACAAGTGCGCACCACCAGGCCTGGCTAATTTTTTTAATTTTTAATTTTTTTGTAGAGATTGGGTCTGGATCTGTTGCCCAGGCTGGTCTCGAACTCCTGGGCTCAAGTGATCCTCCAACCTCAGCTTCCCAAAGTGTTGAGATTACAGGCATGAGCCACTGTGCCCAGCCTCCCCTGAGCTTCTTGAGAGCAAGGACCATGACTTTGCATCCACACACATACAGCCCTGAGCCCCAGCCTGGCTCTTTAGAGGAGGGGCTTAAACCACAAGCCCTAAATGAATTCAGGGAATGGTGGTTGAACCCTTACCATATCCAGATAATTCCTGCACATGTTAGCTTACAGGATCTCTAGGGACTTGAGCAGCCAGCACATCATACCCATTTTACAGGCAAGGAAAGTGAGGCTCAGAGCTGTAAATTGCCCCCCATTACCCCACCCATCATGTGGCCTCTGCCTGGAGCCTGAGGGTGGTTGGTGTTTCTCAGGGCCTGCATTCAACCTCTGTTGACTCTAAAGCTCATGCTTTCCACCACACCTCCTGGTTTTGTTACTTGATTAAAAAAAACAACAACAACAAAAGCAAGCCCTCCAGAGCCTGCTGCCCACCAGTTAAGGCAGCAGCCCACAAGGGTGATGGCAGCTCTGGCTGGCCCAGCTTCCCCTGTGGAGGGCTTTGCTACTAGAGCTCTACCTGGTAAATGAGCCCTCATTCAGATTCTTGGCCTCTCCCTTTTGCCTTTCACTCCTCCATGCAAAGTGAGAGCCCATCACTTTTATCTTCTGCACCTGTAACATGGGTTGTGCTAAGATGGAGGACTGGGAGGACCTGGTGGCTACATTTTGAGATAAAGAAGGCCTAACTGGGGGCAGGATCCTTGACATCCACCTCTGGTGAGGTGCTTGGGTGGTGGAAGAGTTAACATTTGGGCTGAAATTGGGGCAGCAGGGGCTGGGGTGGGTGGCACAAGGCAGCCTGGGTACACCCTTCTCTGGCTCTAGAAAGGTCCCAAAGCACCACAGCTGGTGTCCAGGGCTGGCCCCGAGTCCCACCCCCCTGCTGTTCAGGCCTCAGGTCCTCCTGGCCTGGGCCTCACTCACGGATGCAGTCGTCACCCACATCGCTGTTACCATCGTCACACTCCTCCCCGGGCTGCAGGAGCCCATCCCCGCAGGTGCCGCGCTGGTCTGCAGTGTAATCCACAGGATAGAAAGGGGTCAGCTGGCCAAAGAAGCACACAGCATTAACTGGAGCATGGCATACCAAGGCAGCCGCAGGCAGGGAGGTCATTTGTGCCGGGTCCAATGGCACTGCTGGGGGCATGCCTTGACTTCCTCCCAGGGGTGGGAAAGGTACTCCTTTCCTGTCACCCGGAGCTCTGTAGCTGGTTAAATGCTGGGTCAGATCAAGACAGTAACCTGGCACGCAGGGATGTGGAGACCCCCTGGAACCCTGACTCAGAGAGGGGCTTCTATTTGGGGGTCAGGGTGAGGGAATGGAGGGCTGCTCAGAAACCGTTTGAGGGAGGATGCTCAGCCCTCCCATGCAGACAGACTACAGAAAGCCCTCCCCAGGCCCAGTGGGGTGGCCTTCCCTTCCTTTAATGGATGCATCTCTCTCCTGGGCAGGGAGTATGTCCTGAGGTGATGGCCTGGGGGTACCTGGATGGGGAGCCAGCCAAGGCTGTCCTTGAAGTACAGAGATCTCTGGTCTCTGCGGAAGGCAATGGCATTTTGGGTGTTCAGCCTCTCAAGCTCCTCCTGGTTGTTGACCACAAAAATCTGCCAGAGAACACACTGGTGAGGATTCCAGAAAACACTTCTGCAGGGGGCAGGGAAAAGCTGGAGGAGGAAACAGACTATCCTCGGGCTGCTCAACAGTGGGAAGAGGAGTGTGCACACTACACTCTAGCATTCCTTCTGAAGTGACGGCAGTGTCTTCATTCCCTCACCTTCTCAATTCAGTTCCTAATGTCTAAGTTTGAAACTAAAATATTCACTGGACTTAACATTTTTTTTCTTTTTTCTTTTCTTTTGAGACGGAGTCTCGCACTGTTGCCCAGGCTGGAGTGAAGTGGCACGATCTTGGCTCACTGCAACCTCTGCCTCCCAGGTTCAAGCAATTCTCCTGCCTCAGCCTCCTGAGTAGGTGCGATTACAGGTGTGTACCACCACGCCTGGCCAATTTTTGTATTTTTAGTACAGACGGGGTTTCACCATGTTGGCCAGGCTGGTTGCAAGCTCCTGACCTCAAGGTGATCCGCCCACCTTGGCCTCCCAAAGTTCTGGGATTACAGGCATGAGCCACCGTGCCCAGCCTTGGATTTAACATTTTTAAATATTTAAAATGTTCCCAAGATTTAAATTAAAAGACAATGTCATATAGTCAAATAATTTGACATCTGGAAGTGATTCTTAAAATTATCCTACTCAAAGATGTTCTTTACAGTATTATTTACATTAGTAAAAAGCTTGGGGGTGGCCAATAAGCAATAGGTTGGTTAAACACCAACACTGGTTAAGTAAATTGTAGCACAACCACACTGAATGGATGATTATGATGAATTGATGTCCAAGGTTTACTTCAAAATAATCCAACAGAGGATGGGCGGTAGTGAGTGGGCATAAAGAGAAAACAAGGACACAGGCTCGCCATTAATTGATCATTATTAAAGTTGGGTGAAGGGTACATAGGGGTTCATTACACTATTTGCTCTGCTTTTATATGTATTTGAAATTTTCTCTAATAAAAAATTTAAAATGTTATTTATAGAGTGTGGAAACACGGCAGGATTTCAACTAAGATAACAAAGTTCAACTTTTTTTTTTTTTTGTGAGATGGAGCCTCGCTCTGTCACCCAGGCTGGAGTGCAGTGGTGCGATCTCAGCTCACTGCAACCTCTGCCTCCTGGGCTCAAGCGATTCTCTTGCCTCAGCCTCCCAAGTAGCTGAGACAACAGGTGTGCACCACCACACCCTGCTAATTTTTTATATATTTTTAAGTAGAGATAGGGTTTCACCATATTGGCCAGGCTGGTCTCGAATTCCTGACCTTGTTATCCGCCCGCCTTAGCATTGCAAAGTGCTGGGATTACAGGCGTGAGCCACTGTGCCCAGCCAAAAGTACAACATTTGTATGCAATATAATCTCAACCATATAAAAGTTAGATTTTAATAAGACAAAGAAAATACCCCAAAATGGACTCACAATCAAATGGGCAATTTGGTTTTCCTCTTTTGATTTTCTCATATTTTCCAATTTCCTATAATGAGCATGTACCCGGAGTCAGGAAAAAAAGTTTTACTGAAAGGATTTCACAAAGCCCCCTAAGGATCAGGTGAGAGGTCCTCACGGATAACCACCCCAGATTTCTCCCAGAAAGCCTTACCACTGGAACTCGCGGGGAACTGGG
This sequence comes from Rhinopithecus bieti, assembly GCF_001698545.2. Classification (NCBI taxonomy): domain Eukaryota; kingdom Metazoa; phylum Chordata; class Mammalia; order Primates; family Cercopithecidae; genus Rhinopithecus; species Rhinopithecus bieti. Next base: position 1,308,288 of record NW_016803028.1, on the reverse strand, counting down.
CCCATACACGGATTCCCCGTAGGAAGGGTTATTCACATTCATAGTGGGTCCACAAAGACATCTTCCTGGAGGCCCGGGAAATCCTCTTTCCCCTTTGGGTCCCATTATAAGTTGTCCTAGGAAGCAACAGACTGCTGTGTTTAGAGCCAAAGAAGAGAAGACCAAACAGCCCAGGGAGATGTGAGTGACCTTTGCAACAGAAAAAAGGTTAAAGTCCACAGCATTTCAGGGAATGCCTGAGGGAGAGGTTCAAAGAGATGCTTTTGATCCAAGACATGGAGGAGATAAGGGAAGAAAAATAGCTGGTAGGAGACAGTTTCCCCCTCCTTCCTGCCTCGAAGACAGGCAAGATGTCTGGTGTTGCAGCAGCCATGTTGCAACCAGGAAGTCACAAGCATGAGAAGATAAGCCAACATGCAGGAAAGGCTCATGGGGCCTGGGGCCCTGACAGTGACAGTCAGAGGCTGAATCAAAGCCAGTTACTGTCTGCCTCTGGATTTCTTTATTGGAGAAAAACAATGCCCTATTCATTTAGACTATTATTAACAGAGGGCTTCTTGCTGACAAACACATTATTGACTGTTAACTTTTATTATTTTAAAAAACTTTTGTTTTTCTTATATATAGAATCTTTTTTTTTTTTTGAAATGGGGTCTTGCTCTGTTGCCCAGGCTGGAGTGCAGTGGTGCGATCTTGGCTCACCGCAACCTTTGCCTCCCAGGTTCAAGCGAGTCTCCTGCCTCAGCCTCCTGTGTAGCTGGGATTACAGATGTGTGCCACCACACCTGGCTAATTTTTGTATTTTTAGTAGAGACAGGGTTTTGCCATGTTGGCCAGGCTGATCTCAATCCCCTGACCTCAAGTGATCTGCCCGCCTCAGCCTCCCAAAGTGCTGGGATTATAGACATGAGCCACCTCGCCCGGCCAATGTAGGATCTTTACAGAGGAATTTCTGGGTGTGGGTTTCTTTCATTTCTTCTGGAAGAAAATAGAACGTTAGTATATGCCCAGTCCATTTACCCTCCCCTGGTGCTGAAGAAGTGAGGACATGTCTTGAAAAGACGTGATTGGAAAGTGTACTCCCTATCTATGCAGAAGAGCTGTGAGGGCAGTACCTTGGTTTTTAAAGGCTCTGATGATGCCCAGACCAATTCTGTCAAGACTTCTGAAAACTAAACTGAACCTAGGCAGCATCCATACTTTTACTTATTTATTTTTAAAAAAAGTTTTTTTTAACCACTTTAGCATAAGGCATCTTTTTTTTTTTTTTTTTTTTTTTTTTTGGAGACGGAGTCTCACTCTGTTGCCCAGGCTGGAGTGCAGTGGTATAATCTCAGCTCACTGCAACCTCCGCCTCCGACTACAGGTATGTGCCATCACGTTTGGCTAATTTTTGTGTTTTTAGTAGAGACAGGGCTTCACTATGTTGGCCAGGCTGGTCTCGAACTCCTGAACTCAAGTGATCCACCTGCCTCAGCCTCCCAAAGTGCTGAGATTACAGGTGAGAGCCACCGCGACTGGTCAGGCATCCATATTTTTAAAAGCTCTCAAGATGATTCCAATTTGCACCAAGGTTGAGAACTGGGCCATTCCCCTGCCAGATCATCCTCCCTTCATCCTCCATCCCTCCCCAGCTGCCTCTCAACTCCCTTCTGATCTGGGTCCAAACATCACTCCCTGAAGGAAGTCTTTTTGAATCCTCAGACTCTGTCATGTATATCTGGGATACAATTTCATGGTTTCCTATGCCTTTTCTTCACAGCACTTCTCTTTGTTTGTGATTCTATATACTGCAGAATTATTCCATCAAGGTTGATCTCCAGTAGAATGTCGCTCCACAAGGACAGGGCTAGTGCCTGTTTTCATCCACCAGGGTTCACACAAAGTAGGGGCATGGAAAGTGTTTGATGATTGAATGAATGAATGCAGACTAATTGGAGAGAAACAGTCTTCGGAAAAGGGCAAAAGTCACATTCTGGCTGGCAGAAAAGCACCAGAGCAAGAGCCATCCAACAGGAAGTGAGGAAAGAGAAGAAAAGATGGGGACTGAGAAGAGAAATAAGTAAGGATCCCTTCTTCTGGGAAAATAGCAGGGGGTGGGTTTGGAGGGCAGCCAGTCATTGGTGTCAGGTAGTATGACATCTGCGGCAGCCAGGGGCTGGGATCACAGTTCACAGATACAGAAGGGCAGGAAATAAAATGACCCCAGGGGAGAGATCCGGCCAGGACCCCAGGGAAACCACTGCAGCCAGAGAAGGAGACTGAACCTTCCCGAGCGGGTTGACACGTACGCCAACAATCAGAATGCTGACAGCACGAGGGGAAGGGAGCTGTGCCAACATCTTATCCTAAGCTATGCTTGTTTGTTCTAACAAGAAATACAAATATAATTCTGTAGGAAGAGTTCCAGCGTGTGTTCTGATATTTTCAGAAAAGACCAGAGAGACAGGGAGTCCACCAGCCTAGGAATATTCTGGGTAATTAACCACTTGGGGAAACTGAAGTGCAAAAGCTCTGTGACCAAGAATATGAGGGTGGGATTGCAGCAGTTTTTTCCAGAAGGCCCTGTGACCCCAACAACTCCTCCAGAACCGTGGCCTGAGAGACAGTCAGGAGTTTGTCCCATTAGCTGCTGATGAATGGTGAGGTTGAGATTTGAATTCATGTTTGACTTAACACTATGCTGTTCAAAAGACAAACGTCCAAGAATACTGATGCTCTCAGGAAGCCAGCAATTCCCAGGTACCACGTTGATTCACTTATACTCTGTCTGGGTACAGGAAGGACTCGGCCAAATTTGTAATTTGATTATTGCAAATTACATCCTAAAGGCATTTTGCCTTTATTCCCTTCCCACCTCTTAGCCCCTCTTTCCCTCTAACTCAGGTAAGTACAAAGCTTTCACCCTTTCCACCTCTCCCAGCAACATCCAGTCCCACAGAACTGGGCACCAGAAACTGAGGTCACCTCCTGACAGGACGTGGCAGGGAGCCTGCTGCCACCACTGCAGTGTCCCTGCAGCTTCCTCCCAGTTGCTGGAGGGTGTCCATTACCCCGCCTGTTTTCTGCCAGGCTACACTGAAGTACACAGCAACCTGAACTTCCCCACCCTGATCTCTGGGAGATCATGTCTCGGCCGGGTTTCATCCCCACCCCCTGCAGCCAGAGGACCCAGCTCTCCATCTTTGCCCAGGCAGCCTCCCACTTCCATTGGCTGCCTCGGTGGGAAAAGATCAGCAGAGGGGAATCTAGGAGAAGGCAGAGAAACCAGCACGACAACCTCTAGAGGTCGCCTGGCTGACACTCACAGGAGTCACAGACCGATTCTGGAGCAGGGTGGCCCCCAGTCAGTGCTGTGACCTTGCAGGCATCACTTCTCTTTGAGGTTCAAGATTCTTATCTCTAAGCGGAGTGTAAGACTAGACCAGGGAGTTTTAACCTGTGGTCTGCAGAGGCCGAGGCTATCTCACGATGGCACTGGGGCAGGGGTTCTGGAACCCGGGGAAACGGGGCGCAAAACCTTGGGTGTAGGTATACACAGTTGTTTTCCCGCCTAGGAGTGAGTTTGAGACTTTTATTACACTGTCAAAGGTAATGTCAGGAGCGAATCTAGGGGGCCTAGTCCAACTCTGGATGATTATCCAGCTGGTCCCAAGCACAGGGATATCTTATTTATTTATTTATTTATTTATCTATTTATTTATTTATGAGACAGAGTCTCACTCTGTTGCCCAGGCTGGACTGCAGTGGCGAGATCTCGGCTCACTGTAACCTCCGCCTCCCAGGTTCAAGCGATTCTCCTGCCTCGGCCTCCTGAGTAGCTGGGATTACAGGTGCCCGCCACCATGCCCAGCTAATTTTTGTATTTTTAGTAGAGATGGGGGTTTCACCATGTTGGCCAGGCTGGTCTCAAACTTCTGACCTCAAGTGATCCGCCCACCTCGGCCTCCCCAAGTGCTGGGATTACAGGTGTGAGCCACTGCACCTGTCCGGATAGCTCTTTTTAACTCCTTCCTTGCCCTCTCTCCCGACCCCTCCAAAATTTTCCAAAGAGCAGGATTATTTACTGCCCCATCTTCTCTTTTCTCTCTTCAGCCCCCTCACTCAGGAAGGCTCCTCAGAAAGGAAGTGACTCAAAGGACAGAATGGGGGGCGGGGGCATCAGTCCAAAGAGATGGCCCCATCCTGCTTGGCTCCTAAGGAGATGGACTGTGAACCCACAGAACCCCTGCCTGGGAGCCCCTGCAGGAAGCAGCCCTATCCACCCACATACCATGTGCCACTGGGGATGTGAAGCTGACTCAGCCGCTGACGCTGCCCTCAAGGATCTAGCAGGAGGATGAAACACATCTGCAGAAATGTTACCAATGGAGAGGCCATAACAGAGAGGCAATATGTGACCAGGGCTCAGGGGAGGGTGATCTATCCTGTTAGGGGCCAAGGAAGGCCTTACTGAAAAGAGAACTTCAAAGGAAGAGAGAATTTCGTTGGATGGGCAGGAGGTGAGAGGAGTGCCATGTCAGGCCATGTGGACCCAGAGAGACCACAGGAATAGCTCCAGCTCCATAGATGGCATCCTCTGAAGGGTAGAGGGCAGGCTGTGATTGGGCAGAGGCTGGGGTAGTCGAGGGAGAGGGAGGTGGGCATACTGGGTGGAAGAGAGGGAGCTGGAAGGCCAGGGAGAAAAAGTATGACTCTGTGGGGCCTGCTGAGAGGACAGGATTGCAATACACAGAATACTGACAAGACAAGAGAAACAGCGGGCACCGAGGAGCTGCTGACAGCTCCGGCCTAGCCCTTCTCATCCATCCCCCAGCCCCAGGAGGGAACCAGAGTTCAGGTCAGGTGAGGGTTGGTCTTTACACAGAGATAAACACAGTGAGACCATTAAGATCCCAGTCCTCGACAGACCTCCCACGCATCCACCCATCACATGCCCCTGGACTACTCCTCAGTATTTTTTTGTTTTGTTTTTGAGACAGAGTCTCGCTCTGTCGCCCAGGCTGGAGTGCGGTGGCGCGATCTCGGCTCACTACAAGCTCCGCCTCCCGGGTTCACACCATTCTCTTGCTTCAGCCTCCTGAGTAGCTGGGACTACAGGCGCCCGCCACCACACCCAGCTAATTTTTTGTATTTTTAGTAGAGACGGGGTTTCACCATGTTAACCAGGATGGTCTCGATCTCCTGACCTCGTGATCTGCCCACCTCGGCCTCCCAAAGTGCTGGGATTATAGGTGTGAGCCACCATGCCCAGCCTACTCCCCAGTTTTGTGAGCCCCTAGGTACCCCAGGGGCCAAGAGAGTCCCTTCCGAAGGCACAACCCAGACCTCAGGCCATGCTCTCAGTCTCTGGGGTTGGTAGCTCATAGTCATGGGACTCCAGGGGGACATCCTGCCTTCCAGAACCACAGAGGATGAGGACTAGTTGAAAGAACCCCCATTCAGATCATCCAGCCAATTCCAAAACTGAATTATGGAGTGTGGGCACGTGGCCTGGGTTGCATCTCAGATCTGATTCCCCTAACAATGTGGAAACGGGTGTGGCAAACATAAGTTATTACCCATACTAATCAATGTTTGTTCTCCCAGTATTTCCTTCCTCCTCTCCCTATTTCAAGGAGGTAGCAAGAGTTTGTGCTTTCTTGCCCTTGCTAAAAGCAGGCACTATTGGAAACAAACTCTTCTTTCTGCCTTCTGTTCTCTGAAGGACAAAGCTCCTAATTGGGGTGCGGGTATATGAGGAGTACCAGGAAGGAGGGGGTCAGGGATGGAAGAGGAAAGACTTCCCTAGACAAGGACAGGAGAGTATCCTGGGGAACAGACAGGTCTCAGAAAGGATGGTTGTGGGGTGCTCCTTGGACAGTTGAACTGTGGGGACCAGGACTCCCAGACTTGAAAATGTTCTGATACCCATGTATGGCATGATAACAGTAGCCTCCAAGTATCTGTGGACCACAGGGACTTGGGTGACAAGTCTATTTCTATTTCTACTCTATTTCAGAGGTGAATCGAGGTTAGAGGGACCTTCCCTGACATTTTTCTGCCATAATTCACCAGGATCTTTGCCCAACCCATTAGTGGTTGCTGGAAGAGTAGTGAAAATCCTAATAATGCCTGAATTAAATGTTTTGGCATCCTAGCAGGTTGGACTCTCAGAGCCAGACTGAACTTAGTTTAAAGGATCTAACAAAATATGACATTTCTTGCCCATCCCATGATGTGGCTGCAAATATATTTCCATAAACACAGGAGGAGGGGGAATACACTATGGAATTATAAATGTCTTCATTTTCTTAAGAAAAAAGTTGGAATACAAATTGTTTGGATTCATTTTGTATAACTGAAGACAAAAAAATGTTGCAGTCAACAAATGATCTTCTTGATACTGTCTTTATACAGTTGATGTGCTGTGAAAGCCCCTACCATGAGCTGACAAGGGAACGAAATAAAGGGCTTAGCTAGTAAAATTGAATGAGGTAAAAGAAGGAAGCAGTGACTGGGCATGGTGGCTCACACCTGTAATCCCAGCACTTTGGGAGGCCGAGGTGGGCAGATCACGAGGTCAGGAGTTCGAGACCCGCCTGACCAATATGGTGAAGCCCCATCTCTACTAAAAATACAAGAATGAGCTAGGTGTGGTGGTGGGCACCTGTAATCCCATCTACTCAGGAGGCTGAGGCAGGAGAATCACTTGAACCCGGGAGGCAGAGGTTGCAGTGAGCCAAGATCGCACCACTGCACTCCAGCCTGGGTGACAGAGCAAGGCTCTGTCTCGAAAACAAACAAGGAAGCAGCATATCTATGCCTTTCTCAATAGCAGACTTTTAATTTTTATTTATTTATTTATTATACATTTATTTATTTAGAGTCTCGCTCTGTGGCCCAGGCTGGAGTGAAGTGGCACGATCTCGGCTCACTGCAAGCTCTGCCTCCCAGGTTCACGCCATTCTCCTGCCTCAGCCTCCAGAGTAGCTGGGACTATAGGCGCCAGCTACCACACCTGGCTAATTTTTTGTATTTTTAGTGAGACGGGATTTCACTGTGTTAGCCAGGATGGTCTCGATCTCCTGACCTTGTGATCTGCCCACCTCGGCCTCCCAAAGTGCTGGAATTACAGGCGTGAGCCACCGCACCTGGCCAATGTTTTATTTTTTAATTTCATTTTAGTAATTTCTTTCTATATCTTTTTTTTTTTGAGACAGAGTTTGAAGATGGCACAATCTCAGCTCACTGCAACCTCCACGTCCAAGGTTCAAGTGATTCTTCTGCCTCAACCTCAGAGTAGCTGGGATTACAGCTGTGTGCCCCCACGCCAGGCTAATTTTTGTATTTTCAGTAGAGAAGGGTTTTTGCCATGGTTGGCCAGGCTGGTCTCCAACTCCTGACTTCAAGTGATCTGCCGGCCTAGGCCTCCCAAAGTGCTGAAATAACAAGTGTGAGCCACCACGCCCAGCCTCTTTCTGTATCTATCGCAAACAAATAAGGACTCTTGTATGACACTGTAAGATAGAAAAACCTGCAATGTCACCTTTACTTCTAGGTTTAAGAGAATTGCTTGGAGCCATGAAACTTTTATCTAGAAAAAGGTATTAGTTGATGAAATATGTTCCTGTTATTTTTCACTTAAGGTATAAATGACATCATTAATGTGCTTTTTTTGTTTCCTCTATTTGTTCTTCAGAATGCTAAAACAAATTCAGAATGGCATTTATCTCTCTTGCATGAAAGTTGAATGCGCTAAATCGTGGAGAAATTATAAAGATATTGGAGTGCCTCTGGCAGTTTCTAACTTGAAACACAAGGCATCTCTGCTGGCATCTCCTTGTGTTCTCTCTGGGAGGCTGGCTGGTACTGCAGCAGTGGATCAAGTGAAGCAGTGTAGCTCTTACCTGCAGATGGGGGGCCTGGGGGCCCTGGGGGGCCTGGACGGCCAGGTTGACCAGAAGGCCCAGGCTTGCCGGGTGGGCCCATAACTCCACTATCCCCTTTCTGTCCCTGACAGAGAGAAAGGCAGAGCCTGTTATGAAAGCACGACATAGCAAGCTTCCTGCCCCATTTACCACTAAATCAGAGATCACCTTGCACTTAAGGAGCACTTAACCAGCGGGGGATGCAGCTCCAGAGGTCTTGACCATCAAGCTCTTAATAAGCTTAGGGCAAGTGACATTTGAGATAGCGATGGTTACAAGTTTGCAGACCTTACTTCTTGCTCTGTCCTACAAATGTGGCACATGGCAGCTGAAAGGAACCAGACAAATCTCCTCTAGGCCCCGGGCAGATGAGGAAATGGAGGCCTAGAAATGAGCTATTTTCACTCATTGGCTTCCCATTGCACTCAGGATAAAGACTTAGCTCTTTACCGCAGCCTGTGAAGCCTTGCATGGCCAGGCTTTCCAGCTTCATTCCAGCCTTTTGGCCTTTTTGGTCTTCAAGGGCACCATGTCTATTATCCCCCTTCTCAAGACCCTTCTCTCTGCCTCAAAATCTCCTCCTTCCCCCTAGCCTACTTAACTGTCACTCACCCTTTGGCTCTCAGCTCAAACGCCCTATGGCAAAGCCTTCCCTGACCTTCCTGGACAGAGTCAGTTCACCCCACCATAAGCTCTCATAACTCAGCCTGTTTCCTTCATGGCATTTATCCCAGATTATAGCATATGGATTATTTGTGTGGTCATTTCATTGATGTCTCCCCATGAGACATGCACACCCTACGGGCTGGAATCTGTCTAGCTCGCCTCCTTTCCCCAGATGAAATGAGGGAGGACAAAGATGCTAGAAACACAAAGGTAGGCATCTTTGCTGATCTGTAAATCCAGAGGTTTCACCTTGACCTCGAGACTCTGGGTAACTCATGTCATTGCTTTGTACCTCAGTTTCGTCATCTTAAAAATGGGACCAGTAAATTTACACCCATATAGGTTTGTTGTGAGAGTAACAAAGATCTCAGAGGTGAAAATGTGGTTTGCACAGAACGAAGAGCTATGTGGGGCAAGCCAATTATCACAGCAACTGGCCTGGTTCCATGTGTTTCACATAGTTAAACAAGTCCTGGTTTATTAAAAAGGGCACACCTGTGGCTACAGCCGTTCCATATGGAGTGTCCTCTTTTCTGCCTATTCTGGGAGCATCAAGAGCAAAGACTGGGCTCTTCGTTCTCCCTCAGGGTTGCCCTTAGGAGTCACCCCAAAACCAAGGCTGGTGCATGCTATTGACTCTTCCCCTGAGCAATTTGCTAATTGTCTGCTCTTGCCTCAGGCCTAATCAGAGCAGTGATTGACACATGACATTTTTGGCCTGGTTCTTCTTACTACACTTGCGCCTTGGCAGGCTTGCCCACCTGATGAAATGTAATATTTCTCAAATCTGGGGAGCAGGCATGCTTGGGACTCCTTTCCAGCCACAACGGTGACAGGTGACCTGCCGCCTTGTCCACATGGCACTGGGAGCCCTCTTGGTAATGTCCAAGGAGTTCTTGAACTCTGAATATGGGATCCGTGAGGTCAGAGTTTATTTCCGATTTCATGTTTATGGAGGGAGTTCTTAAGCCTCAGCCCAAGCTGAAGCATTCCCTGTAGTAACTAAGCTGGGTCCCAGCATGGCAAAGGAAGTCACACCATCTTAATATAGCCACAGTTGAGGCTTGTTTTTCTAACGGCCTTGTCAGCTGGCTCTGAGCACAGGAAGTGCCAAAGTTTGAAGGAGCTGGAAATGCTCCTTCATTCTGACACCAGCAGTAATGGAATATTCCTCTTATCAGCCATCGCTCAGAATGAGCCATATCTCTATCAGCAGGAATCACTGAGTAGAGCTTTCCAGGAAAGGCATTCTTTATTCCTCATTTGCCACAAAGTTGGGTGATCTCTCTCAAGGAAATTGTTTCTCAGTTACTGAATATTTTTGTTTTTTGTTTTTCATTTTAAACAGACATGGCAGGAGAAGATTTTTTTCTTTTTTTTTTTGAGAGATGGAGTCTTGCTCTGTCACCCAGGCTGGAGTGCAGTGGTGTGATCTTAGCTCACTGTAACATCTGCCTCCTGGGTTCAAGCGACTCCTGCCTCAGCTTCCCAAGTAGCTGGGACTAGACACGTGCACCACCATGCCCAGCTAATTTTTGTATTTTTTAGTAGAGGCGGGGTTTCACTATATGTTGGCCAGGCTGGTCTCAAACTCCTGACCTCAGGTGATCCACGTGCCTCAGCCTCCCAAAGTGCTGGGATTAGAGGCATGAGTCGCCACGCCCAACCGAGAAAATTTTTATAATAAAGTCAACAGCTGCTTTCCTGGGCTTGCCCGAAGGCAAGTCCTGAAGCATGAAAGTATCTGAGAGAAGTCATGTGGGGAAAGTTGGTCTCAACTCAACTCTCTGGATTCTAACCCTGGCTTTGAAGCTGACTTCGTGGAGGGGTCTTGGGCAAGCAGCTCCACCTCCCTGACCCTCAGCTTCCTTGTAAATAACCTGAGGAGACTGGATTAAGTGGTCTCTGTAATCCTTCGGGCACAGAAATTACTATCTGAGATCCCTTCTGAATTTCTGATTTTTGGCTTTGGATTGACTTAACAATAACTTTCAGAGACTCTCAGCACTACTGGCCAACAAAGAGTATGTAAGACTCTAAGCTGGCAGATTAATTCATGATAAAAACAAGTACCGCAGCAGGCTTCTAAGGCTAACAACTTGCTATCTGCCAACTGGAGCGACACCAACACGGAGGGTTTGCAGCATCCTCGGGTTGTTCACAATGTCTTGTCGAAAGCTTGGACTCACTTCTCTAACTTCTCTGAGCTCCCAGATGTGGTTTTGGTGTAGCTTTTACGATTCCAATGGAATCAGTCTCAGCAGGCTCAATAAATGGCCTTTCTGGCTTTGGTTATTACCGGGAACTAGGAAAAGACAAACACTGCCCAAGACAGAAGGAAGCCAGGAAGCTTCTGGAACCCCAAGCTTAAAATATCATGAATGGAATTCATTGGGACGGGATAAAGTGATACAAGAAAAGATTTCTCCCCCATTTTTTTTTCTTTTTTATCTAAGCCTACTGTTAAGAAACTGGTATCTGTGGCATTATTGTGAAACCATGACCCTGCTACCCATGATCAAAGTTTGAAAACTGGACTGGAAGACTGTAACTTTGAAAGTTACTGTGCAGTCTCCATTTTCCAGGTTGGAGCCTGTGTTCTTTCTAAATTGATTGGAAAAAGACCAGAATTGGCTTCATAGTGTTATTATGGTTCTGAACCCTGGCTGCACATTAAAATCACATGGAGCTTAAAAAAAATAACCAAACCCATGCTGAAAGTTCATTCCAGGTCAATTAGATTATGGTCTTTGGAAAATAAGGCCTAGGCACTGGAGACGAGGAGTGGCAAGCTTGGAACTACAACCATTGCACCTGATGTGGAGGAATCTGTACATCTGTATTTAATCACCGGCCCCACCCCCAGGTGATCTTGATGTAAGATTAAGTTTGTGGGCCACAGATATAGCCTAAGGAAATAAGTAAAAGAATGGAAAAAGCTTCTGTCCAAAGATGTTTACCTCTCAGGATTATATATAAGACAGCCAAGGCTGTCTCTAGAGCAGTCATGTCACATCACATGGCTTAACACAAGAGCTTTCTGACCAGGGGAAGTTCAGAATGAACAATTGCCTTAAGCATGTTAATAAACCCAAGAAAAAAGGTCACTTACAAATTGGAGGCCTGAGTAGGGAAAAACCACCCTATTGTTGAGACCCAGAAGACCTCTTAACAGCAGGAAAATATCTAGGCTCGTCTTTAAAACTTCATTTGTGTCTGGGACATTGAAGCATAAAATAGGTTTTCTGGGTAAATGACCATATCTGCCTTCCATTCCTAGCTGCTTTGGTTAAGACAGACTTGTTTTTATGAACCAAATATCTACTCTTGCTTCTGGCCTTGGCACAGTTCTAATGGAGCAACCTATCCCATCCACTTCCAACTATGGCTAGCCTAGAGATGCCAGCAGCTTCTGGAAGTGGTGCTGCTCCTGTCTGCTAGCCCAGAGGACACTGGAGTCTAGGTCTACAGAATATCTCTGATTAAAGCCACCTTCCTGCCACTCCACACACAGCCAGGTCAGGAAGTTCTGACCTCAGGTGGGTGGTAAGCCCTGGGATCCTTACCTGCTTGCCTCGTTTTCCTGGTCTTCCCGTGGGTCCTCGGTGTCCTGCTATCCCAGGTTCACCTTTTGGACCCATTTCACCCTGGAAAGAAGGAAAGAGAAGCAAGAGAGGACTTAGGGCATGTGGAGTGGGCACATCTACACAGATCTAGCTAGTCATGGGCTACGAGGGCAGTCTACTTGATCATTCTGAATCTATGCCAACTGGGCTGTCCTGGAAGGTTGGGAGAGTGATGAAGTCATGAAAAAGGCAGACATGTCTTTCAAGGAAAAGGAGGGAAGGAAGAAGGTAATTCTAAGTGGGTTATCTGTTACCTGAGAGGGACAGGTGTGGAGCAGCACACATTTTGATGGCCAAATAGGAAAGACAAATCATCACCCAGAACAGGCAGTGAGAGGCTGGGGCATCCAGCACAGCATGCCCGTGCTACTTACTACAAGCTGTCTGGGAAAACGCTTTCCGGGAAAATGCTTTCCTTCTAGTTGCAATTTTATGTTGTGTTTTCTTATGTGTTGTTTTTAGCACAAATTCAAATCTGGAAGTTTTTAAATGATGGGACACAGTTTTGCCAACTGTCATCTTTGGGAAGTTTCTACTCATTTAATGACTCTTCCTTAGGATTATGTGCTTGCCCACTCTTAGTAAGCATTGGTTTGAGTTCTAGCTCACTGCCATTTGATTTAGATGAAAGCTCTTTTGTGGGCAGAGATGTTCCAAACATATGTTCAGATATTCAATATAATTATTGAAAAAGGCATGGAGAACAATGGAAACAATATTCCTGTTTGTAAAGCTCTATGTTGAACCATCAAAACCCAATGTACTCATTGCAGAATTTCATAGTTTAAGGCCAATATTTCACAAAACCCATTTCTCCATCTTAGTTTCTCTCCTTCTTCCCCATTTTCTTCTACATGGATTCCGGCCCCACTTACTGTTTCTTTGGGTCATGAACCCACAGGGCGCTTCATTCCTATCTCCAGTAATCCCCCAACAGCCCAGAATGCACCGCCAACAAGAAAAATTTAGCAATAGCAACCATGAGTGTTAGTCAGCAGCCAGTTCCCATGAAGAGCTGCCCAGCCACTCAGAGAGAACAAAAAACACCCAGGCACTTTTTAACGCAGCAGTCGGAGGAGGTATAACACAATGCAAAATTCCAGGGAACACCTGTATATGGAAAGGATCAAGCGTAAAGCTCTGAAATTATCTGTCAACTCAGCCAGTGTGTCCCTACCCAAGCCACCAATGTCTTGTTTCACAAAGAATTGTTCTTAAATCTATGATTTCTTTCCAACCCACGCATCCTTCAACATTCTCTAGGGAATGGGAGAGTGTGAGAGGATAGGATGGATGCTACATGGCCATGGAGATGTTTGCAGTTTTTCCCTGGCTGTTTAGAGAGGCTCAGGGATGTCTTTACAGCTGGACGAAAACAGCAGCACAAGCAGAATTTTTTTTTCAGGGATTGTCAGAAGGAAGTGTGGCCCTTCTCTACATTGGCTGGGAAGCAGTCAGGAATTTCTTGATCTAATTTCTCTCCCAAGACCTAATTGTGGTCATCACATCAGCTCTATCTTAAAACAGCCTGTCATAAAAGGGGAAGACAACTCTTCAGATGGGAAGTCTAGTAAATGGTGCAGAGGACAGAGAAGCTGCCATACTTAATTTTACAGTAATTTATTATTCTTTGACGTTCACTGTTGCCCTGAATGAAAAGCTAATCTAAACATTTTTAAGTAAAACTGCTTTTCCTCTTTTAACATTTCCATTAATTTGCTTATATAATTAATTTTCTTTAAGTTACCTGAAATGGACTCCTTTTTTATTAAGCCTTGTCCCAAGCAAGATATCCATTAAATATTTAACTATTTATTTATTTATTGAGACAGGGTCTGCCTCTGTGGCCCAGGCTGGAGTGCAGTGGTGCAATCATGGCTTACTGCAGCTTTGACTCCTGGGCTCAGGCCATCCTCCTGCCTCAGCTCCCTAAGTATCTGGCACTACAGGTGCACACTACCACGCCCAGCTAATGTTTTGTGTATTTTTCTTGATAGAAATGCGATTTCACCATGTTGCCCAGGCTAATCTCAAACTCCTGGGCTCAAGCCATCTGCCCACCTCGGCCTCCCAAAGTGCTGAGATTACAGGCATGAGGCACCATGCCTGGCCAATATTTAACTATTTAAATACAAAATTTAACTATTAAAAAATGTTAGCAGTCTTCAGTTCAAATACTTTTGTGTCCTTCTGGCAGTATGTGCATTGCCCTTGAAGAAGGACTGCAATAAGGCACAGTGACCTGAAGCTAAAGACACCCGTGCCTTACACTGGGGCCTGTGTGCTGAGAGGGGCTTTGACCCTTGTGGCTTAGATCTGAGTGCCTTGTGAGAAAGGTTTCTGCGTTTGAATGGGACCACAGCCCTCTAAGAGGTAGGAAAAGCAAAAAAGCAAAAACAAACAAAAACCCAAAACCCAGATGGGTTGTCCTTTTCTTCCAATTGAGCTAGAGGGAGGCCCCAGACCATCCCGCCACCCTCTCCCCAGGGTGAAAAGCAGCTTTCTTTCCATCCCAAACCAGAAGTTTCCAGGGTTAAACCCACCATCCCTGCCTGATAGACAAGGAGGCAGAGCTCACAAGGAGGCAGAGCTCTTTTTGTTGTGCTTGGAGGACCTGATATTTGTACTGAGGTCTATTTTCACTACCTCAAGGTTACTTACTTTCTGCCCCAACATTCCAGGAAATCCTGGGAAACCCTGTGAAAAGAGCAACAAACACTATGACTGCCTCCGAAATAACACCTGAAAACGGCTGTGGACAGGCTTGGTTGGTCATTTTCAAGATAGAGGCCTGTCCATCAGTCCATCATCAGTCCACAGATGGGGGTGGGTAGGGGTGCTACTTGCATTGACATTTATCATTTCTATGGAAAGATTTTCTCCATTACCTTTTCTCCTTTGGGACCCAAGTCACCCTTTTCACCTCTGGATCCCTAGGAAGAAACCACAGGACAAAGTCAATGAGTTAATATCCTGGGAGGGAAATTCAAGCATTTCAAACTGAAAAGCTCCCCTAAAGCAAAACCCTCATTTTACAAGTGAAGAAACAGGCTCAGAGATATCAGGTGACTTGTCCAGGGAAGGAATGCTTTGTGATCTACTTTTTGTTGAACCCCGAAGACCTCTTGCATTCATAAAGGAAAACTCACAGAAAATTCTGGGCCCCAAATCCTCTCTCATCCTGTAGGAAATTTGTCCACAGGTTGATGCTGGTTTTGATTTGGTTTTTGGCCAGGTCAGAAGGTTGTGTGGTGGAAGCTTGGCCTAAAGACATGCATCACCAATTTCCTCCAGCACCCCATGCAAACTGTGCTTGTTGTCCACCTGGCACGACCTTCATTTGCTTATGTGCTCCACATGAGTGGCCTCTGCCTCTATGGGGAGCCCTTCTCTTACCAGCTTGCCCTGTTTCAGGAGGTCCCTCACTTCTCTCTCAGTCCACTGACAAAGGGCGGGGAATAGCTGGGGATGGTGGCTTCAGTTGCAGACTAAAGAGAGACCTAGGCCCATCGTCTGCACGACTCTGATTCCAGAGCCAGTAGCCCAGACCAGGCTCTGGAACACCATCCCAGAAAGGCACTAACCTTTTCCCCTCTGGATCCAGGGTAGCCCTAAAAGAAAGCAGAAGGTACAGTTACAATCAGCCCTGTAGAACTTTTGAGTTTGGTGCAAGAATAGGAGGAATCCCTGACTGTGGTGGTAAGGTGTGTCTCCACATTGCACTGTGAGTTTTAGTGGGGTTACAGCACCAAACACAAAGATGTCCCAGAGGGTTGTGGTTATACCAGCCCTAAAAGAGCATTGCTCTTATCACCCTGCAAAGGCCTGATCAAAGGTTTCCATCTGCTCTGATGTCCAGAAGCTTGGTTCTTCCTGCCCAAGAGAACAGCAGGAATGGCATTCCTATGTCCCCACATCCCAGGGCATGATGTTCTCCAAAGGGCTGGTAAAGGCAGGCTCTCCAATATCCATGACATTCCCTAGTCCAGGACGGCAGCCCCACCCAGTCCCTATGTTTGTAGACAGCAGCTGCTCCAGAGTCTTAGAGAAGATCTGGGAACATCCATCCAGACCACACACTGACCTTGGAGCCCATTGGTCCTCTTGACCCTGGCAAGCCCATCATACCCAGGTCACCTTTTTCACCCTGTGTGAATTAGAAGATAAAGAAGAAAAGACCCATGATGATATTTTTTAGAGAAACTGAACCAGGAGAGTCACAGGCAAGACTGGGAAGGAACTGGGGATATTAGAGCTGGCTTGTAAATCTGAGGACCCCAGTTGTGCCCACTTTCTCCCTCCCGGGGTCTCAAAGCTTCATACTCCACATTTCATTCTTGTGTTTAAGATTAAACATAAAATGAAAATGCCCAAGGTGAAGCAGATGTCCACACCAACTGCTCACTAAGATGTTGTATATGGCCATACTTGGTATTTTCCTAGCAAGGATAGTGAGAGAGTAGTGGAGGAGGCATGAGGGAACTGGGGCCTCAGAAAACAAGGTGTCAACACATGCAAAAAACATTGCCTGCTTTGCTCTTTGCATAGGAAGGGTCCTCAGAATGACTTGTGGTTGGGACTTCCAGCACCCACCCTCTGTACTAAAAATACTCTATACCAGTACTAACCAATAGAAATATAAAGTGAGCCACATACTTAATTTAAAACTTTTAAAAGAAGTCACCTTAAGTAAAACTAAATGAATGAAGTTAATTTTAATAGATCTCCTTTAATCTAATTAATCTAATCATCCCAACTTGTAATCTATATAAAATTATTGAGATATTTTACATTGTGTTTTTCATAATAAGTACTTGAAATCTGCTGTGTAATTTACATTTACATATCTCCATTCAGGTGCTAAATTTTCATCCAAAATATTTGATCTGTATTTAGAGATCGTAACATTTATAGTTGAAAAAGCAGATTCATACATTCAAATTACTCCAAAAATAACGTTTTCAAATAACTGACTTTAATAAAGGTTTTGAAATTTAAAGAGTTAAAATTTAAAAATTCAGTTCCACAGTAGCACTAGCAACATTCCACAGACTTGAGGGTCACATGTGGCCACTGGCTGCTGTGCAGGACAGCTCAGCTCTATGCAGAGGATTTTGAAAACATCCTTAGGACTTTTCCTAAGAGGACTGGAAACACAGTTTTCTGCTGCCATAATATAGCCAATAAATGAATCAGAGCAGATGGTGAGATCCACCTGCCCAGCTCTGACTTCTGCAGATAAAACTCCGAGCCATGCCTCTGAACCCTCTAGTCTATGACTACCAGTGAGAAAAACAGAGGCACAGATGGGGATGTGCTTGCTTTCCATAGCCTGACTGAGGAAGGAGATTTCATCAGCACTCAGCAATCCCTCTCTGAATGTAGGATTTCCATCCTTCAGCCAGCCAACACCACCCACTCAACTCTCCATTCCCTGCCAGGTCAGCATGACAGGCAAGAGCTTCCCAGACACAAACCCCTCTTAGGTCATCTCAGGGAAACCAAGAGTGGGGTGCTAGTTCTTAGGACAAAGGAGAACCAGGGCCCCTGTAGAAGAGGAGATCAGCCCCCTATTTCTCCTCCCACAGGAGCAGAGCTGTTGCACTGACCAAGGTCTTGCAAGCCAAGTGAAGGAAGAAATATCAAGGGCCCTTAAGCTCTCTTCTTCTTCCCCCTCTTGAAGAAGGGATTCCCTGACTATATGCCAGGAGCCAGGAAAGCTGCCATCTTCCCCCCTCTTGTTTTGATACCACATGAGCCCTGAGAGCATGCCACACTTACCCTGGGTCCTTCAGGGCCTGGCCAACCGATGGGCCCAGGCATGCCAGGAACACCTGGGGGGCCAGGTCTACCCTTCAAAGACCAAGAACAAAAGTCAGGGCAACCGGGTTTGTTTCTTTACTTCTAATAAATATGTCTTGTCTCTGGGGCCCAGAGGAGAGAGTGGAGTCTCTAAACATGGCTACTATGACCTTCATCCCCACTCTCCAAAGACTGACGGCCTGACAAGCCCTTGGTGTCACACTGTATCACCAAACAAGACCTTACTCTTCTCAAGAAACGGAGAGCGGTGAGAAAGGGATTCTAAACTTGGTTTTCAATTTTATCACTTCTACCCACCCCCACCCAAAAGTCCCCTGCATTCCAATGGGTTCTTCCCAAGGATGTGCTATGGAATGAGATAGGATTACATTTGGGGAGCAGTAGCAGATGTTGTCAGCACTCTTTCAAGGTCTTTTTGACCTGTTCAGAGTGCCCATCACCCAGAGGCTACCTTCCTTGCTGCTAACAGCTCATTTCTGCAACCTGTAACTGCGGTTTGCCCTTGAGCAGTTGGAGCTGCCCAGTAATTTATGTAACTCCCCTTCCTGCAGCCAATAGCCCAGCTCCCTTAACTTTGGGCAGTTCACACTCTCAAGCTCCCCCTAGAGGATCAGACTGCTAAATAGAAATAATGTGGACTTCACCTGATTCCACACCCTTGCCTGGCTTCTCCCATTCCCTCTACAGGCTCCTCCCGAGAGTGGTCCCATAATAATGTATTCACTTGCACATGGTACATGTCACCTCTGCCTCTGCCTAAGCCAGGGCTATGGAAGAGCAAGCCCTGCAAGAGAGAGTGGGTGCAGGTGCTAAGGGCCTATCTTGACCTTGTGCCCATTAGCTAATTTCACAGTTAGCTAGAGATGCGAAGGGCTCAGCCCCTAACCCAGACATGCCAAATGCTGGCATGTGTACTGGTTTCTACTGTTGCCTCCCACATCCATGGCACACATCACTCATCAATCATAGTCCTTGTTAGGCCTGAGCATGGACACCACAGCAGAATATCCTTTGACCATTGCCATGGAGACCACCCCAGCACTTCAGACAGCCGCTGTGCCTTGGCTATAGTTTTCATCTGTGCCCTAAAGAGTTGTAACTTTGTCTTGCAAAACTCTGTTTAAGGAATTTGTGGACAATGAAACCATTTAATAAACCATTTAACAAGAAATACAGTAATTTATATTTAGAGCCATGGATATCTTTCTTGGACAAAGTTTTGCACCCCTGTCTATAATCAAGACCTAGAAATTCAGTGCCAGTATCCACTGACCTCAGCAAATACAATAGACTGCTGATTTACTCCCTCTTGACACTAATGAGAGCCTTGATAACATGTGTTTGGTTGACTCAGAGTCACTGTGACCTTAAGTAACCTCCATTTATTTCAGCTGAGCCAAAAAGCAAACGCCATTTGTTTCTGTCTGCTCTGGCACTTTATTCAAATGTAATCAAATAGACAGTGAGAGTCATTCTGTGTCACTGGTTGGAGCTATGAAGGGTTTCTCTGATGGGTAGCAGAATGAGATGGTCTGGGGTTGGGGTGGAATTTGGGTTGAGAGGGGTGGAATTTGGCCAGGCTTGGCAGCCCCTGGAAGAAGTCTGAATGCCTGGCAGTAGCAGGCTCCTGCTCCTGAACAAAGAAGTTGACAGAAAGAGCGAGGTTACTACTGTCCACATCGAGACGGCAGCACCCTCGCTGTCCACCTGCATTGAGACGGCAGCACCCTCGCTGTCCACCTGGGTATCAGTGGCCACTGAAGTGCACTGCTGGTCCCCCATCCCTAGGAGCGCATGCACACACATGCAGGTGGAGCACAGACGCCCATGTGACACTCACAGAACAGTGCAGACCATACCTTCCTTCCTGGTCGGCCAAGCTCCCCCTATGGATGGAGAAGACAGGTAAGGAGAGGCTGCTTTGGAAGAGACGTTCTGGAAGCAGAAGGCTTAGTAGAGCTGATGACTGGGCATGGCCATGTGGCTCAGCTGCTTGGCTGCTGCTCACGGCCCCACTGCCATGTCAGTGGGCTACGTCAAAATACACCAGTGGTAGCTCATAGGTGCTGCAGCAGCTCAGCCATAATGAAGCCCAGCCTTCCACACCAAAGCACATGTTTGGAAATCTCAACTAGGAAATTCTCAGTGGGACGCCCAGGAAACAGGGTGGAATTACCAAGAAAAGAGGGGTTGAAGGAAGTAGTGGTTTGGTTCATACCTTTTCTCCCTTTGGTCCTGTCTTGCCAGGAAGCCCCGGTGGACCCTTAATCAATCAAGATAAAAAGTGAAGAAAGTATATGTCAGTCTGAAGCTGTATGGGTGGGGAGGCTCTTGGTGCACTGGGCTCCTACAGCAGCAACCTCATTCTCTGGGCAGATGTAGGGCTCCAGGGACCCACGGAGGCTCTTCCTGTGCTCTCCAGCCCAGTCCCCTCCTCTGTTCTTCCTCCTGTTTAGCTTTCTCTGAGCTGTGTTTCCAGTGGCTCCATGGTTGCAATGCTTACATATCTACTCTCTGTGGTTTTAATTTTCTCCCTGTAACTCTTTGTTTGCCTAAAACACGCCAAGTGCTTGTTGAGAGCAACCAAAGTGTCTGAATAAATCCCACTTGCTGAAAACAAGAGGCTTCATCACCTCTCATGTCTTTTCAGTTACTCTTGCCAAACTTTCCTGGGGGCCTGACAAGAGACAAGTTAAGTTTTACACATAGCAGCAGCTGCCACCTTGGAAATTCCCATGGTCAATTTGTGGGTACTAGGTGCCAAATAATTTTTGCCTTTCTTCAGCAGGAAAAAAGTCTTCTTTTTTAAGACACTAAGAATGTTGGCAAGTAAAGAGTGCATTTTTGTCCATTGGAGAGGAGCCGACTCCAGCTCAGGGACCCTACAACTCACTGCATCAAAGCTTTGCACATCCACAGCCAGAATGTGCCTGCAAAATGCTCAGTCAGCTATTTTCCAAATTCTCCGAAACAGCAGAGAGGAAATTCATCAAAATTCCCCAGGCCCCCACAGCACCCCCAGGATCTGCAGGTGAACATGCAAAATGCAAAGCCTGTTTGAAACATGATTTCTTTTTTATTTTATTTTTTATTATACTTTAAGTTCTAGGGTATACGTGCACAACGTGCAGGTTTGTTACATATGTATACATGTGCCATGCTGGTGTGCTGCACCCATTAACTCGTCATTTACATTAGGTATATCTCCTAATGCTATCCTTCCCCCCTCCCCCAACCCCATGACAGGCCCTGATGTGTGATGTTCCCCTTCCTGTGTCCAAGTGTTCTCATTGTTCAATTCCCACCTATGAGTGAGAACATACGGTGTTTGGTTTTCTGTCCTTGCGATAGTTTGCTCAGAATGATGGTTTCCAGCTTCATCCATGTCCCTACAAAGGACATGAACTCATCCTTTTTTATGACTGCATAGTATTCCATGGTGTATATGTGCCACATTTTCTTAAACCAGTCTATCATTGATGGACATTTGGATTGGTTCCAAGTCTTTGCTATTATGAATAGTGCTGCAGTAAACATACGTGTGCATGTGTCTTTATAGCAGCATGATTTATAATCCTTTGGGTGTATACCCAGTAATGGGATCGCTAGGTCAAACAGTATTTCAGTTCTAGATCCTTGAGGAATTGCCACACTGTCTTCCACAATGGTTGAACTAGTTTACAGTCCCATCAACAGTGTAAAAGTGTCCTTATTTCTCCACATCCTCTCCAG
>NW_016803028.1:1239151-1283077 GCF_001698545.2 Rhinopithecus bieti | reverse complement strand
TTACCAATCGTCTGAAGCCTTCTTCTCTCAACTCATCAACGTCATTCTCCATCCGGCTTTGTTCCATTGCTGGTGAGGAACTGCATTCCTTTGGAGGAGAAGCAGCGCTCTGATTTTTAGAATTTTCAGCTCTTCTGCTCTGGTTTCTCCCCATCTTTGTGGTTTTATCTACCTTTGGTCTTTGATGATGGTGATGTACAGATGGGATTTTGGTGTGGATGTCCTTTCTGTTTGTTAGTTTTCCTTCTAACAGTCAGGACCCTCAGCTGCAGGTCTGTTGGAGTTTGCTGGAGGTCCACTCCAGATCCTGTTTGCCTGGGTATCACCAGCAGAGGCTGCAGAATAGCAAATATTGCAGAATGGCAAATGTTGCTGCTTGATCCTTCCTCTGGAAGCTTCGTTTCAGAGGGGCACCCAGCTGTATGAGGTGTCAGTCAGCCCCTACTGGGAGGTGTCTCCCAGTTAGGCTACTCGGGGGTCAGGGATCCACTTGAGGAGGCAGTCTGTCCGTTCTCAGATCTCAAACTCCATGCTGGGAGAACCACTACTCTCTTCAAAACTCAGCTGGAAATGCAGAAATCACCCATCTTCTGCATCACTCATGCTGGGAGCTGTAGACTGGAGCTGTTTCTATTCAGCCATCTTGGAACCTCCCTCCCTGAAATATGATTTCTACAAAACTTGTCCAAATAACAAGAGCTCCCCTCAGCCAGTGGTTCCCAAGTCTATCAGCATATTACAATTCTCTGGAGATGTTTGAAAAATCCCAAAGCCCAGGCCCCAACCCAGCCCAATTAAATAACAACCTCAGGCTGGGTGGGGTGGCTTATGCCTATAATCTCAGCACTGTGGGAGGCCAATGTGGGAGGATTGCTTGAGCCCAGGAGTTTGAGACCAACCTGGTCAATGTGGTGAGACCTTGTCTCTACAAAATATTAAGAAATTAGCCAGGCATGATGGCATGTGCACCTGTGGTCCCACCTCCTGTGGGAGGCTGATGTAGGAAGCTCACTTAAGCCTGGGAAGTGGAGGCTGCAGTTAGCTGCGATCTAGTCACTGCACTCTAACCTAGGTGGCACAGTGAGACCCTCTCTCTAATAATAATAATGATAATAATAATAAATACCAATCTCAGGGGAGGAGGAACAAGCATCAGTAATTTTTGAAGCTCCCCCAGGGAATTGTAATGTGTAGATAATTTGAGAACCACTATCTTTGGTTTCTTCACCTTCTATTTTTGGATAGGGAAGAGGGGGGTTTTCATTCCATTCTCTTGATTCTTCCAAGCCTTAGTCCTTTCTGTTTCTTGAAGTGGACTAGAACTATTTCACAAGGTCATTGTACACTAGCTCATTGCCTCTCCAACTTTAATGTGCAGATGACTCACTCCGTTCACTTGGTGGAGGGGCGGTATCTTGTTAGAATGCAGATTCTGATAGAATGAATTTGTCAGGGGGATGAGATTCTGCATTTCTAACCAGCTCCCATATGATACCAATGTTGCTGGTTCACAGACCTCACTTTGAGTAGGGACAGCATCCACACTGTGTTCTAAGGACATGAAGGTGGCTACACAGGACCCTGCAGTTGGACAACACAGCCTCCAGGTGCTTCAAAGGGGATTGCACGAAGTTACAGATGTGTGTGACCAGAGAGCCACTGTCCTGAGGTCAGCAGAAAGTCCCCCTTTTCTTTTCTATATTCCATGGGTTCTAGCATGCCTGAGACCTGTTAGAGTAGACTGGCTGAAGGTGGGAAGATAGAAATGCACCTCCAAGGATTCTCATCTTGCTTTTCTGCAGGCTTCCCAGCTTCTCTGTGTCAGCCTCTGGCCAACTCTGGGTTCAAAGTCCTGTTTTCTTTCTTGTATCCAACAAGTAATTATGGAGAACCTATCTCGACCCTGTGCACTGTTGTAGACGGGCAATACAATAGTGAGCGAGATGGACAATGTCTCTGTTCCCACAGACCAAGGCTTGACACATGTTTTCTATAGAAGTTTACATTGTCAGTATCTTAGGCTTTGTGGGTCACATTTGGTCTCTGTCACAACTACTCAACTCTGCCTTTGTCGTGCAAAAGCAGCCACAGACAATAAAACTTCAACGTTTTATTGAAACTTTGCTGCAGGATTTGATCCACAGATATAGTTTGCCAACCCCTGCCATTGAGCTTACGTTTTACAGAGGGGAGACCAGGAACAGAAAAACAAATAAGAAAATCATAATGGGATGAGAAAATCATGCAGAGAATTAAAATAGGTCATTGTGGCAGAGAGTGATTGTGGTGGTGGGTGCGGGCAGGAGACTACTTTAGACTAAGTGGTTGAGTGGGTGGTAGAAGGCACTTCTAAGTGGCATGGAAGGTGGCATGGAAGCTGAGTACTGAGTGGCCAACAGGAGCTGCCATGATCAAAACCAGAAAGAAAAACATTCCAAACAGCAGCAACCACAAGTGCAAAGGCCCTGTGGCTAAAGCAAGTTTAGAGTGTTTGAGAACCTGAGAGATGGTCACTGTGGCTGAGTCAAGGAGACAATGGAGGTAGGAAGTGATGTAGGAGATACAGGCTGGAGTCCCCTCTTGTGGAGCTTTGTAATCCAGGTGAGCCTTCAAGTGTCTGGAAGCCACACGAGGGTTTACCCAGGTGGGTGATGTCATTTTTATGCCTTCTGCATGGGAAAGCACTTGGGGAACTAACTGCTCCTCACACCCTCTTTCTCCTCCCCATGGAAGGCTCAGGCCCAGCTGTCCCTTACCGATGGAGCACCCTCTTGGAGGCAGGCCAGAGGGGCCAGGAGTCTGTGGGGTGGGGTTTCTGGAAGGTACTCTTGTTTGTCTAGAAATCCTTTCTCCAGCATTTTGCCTATTTCTCACTCTCCCCTTTAGCTTTGGTGGGCAGGGGTGGGCTACTTGGTAGCAACACCTGGGGGCCCAGTGAGGCAGGAAACAATCTCCTCTGCACCCCCACTTCCCTGTGCTGAACGCAGGCAGCTCTGGTCCACAGGAGGGGTCAATGGTTACATAAGGGGCACCGTCATCAAGTGTTTGTCTGATTGTAACTAATAAAAACCATATCCACAGAGGTGGCATCCTCATTTGATTCCCCCAAAATTCAGTACTGTAGGGACAATTATTATCCCCATTGGATAGATGAGGAAATCAAGGCCGGGAGGTCAGAATTTACCCAGCAAAGAGCCAGTGTTCTATCCATGTGGCTTTGGAGCAGGAAGTTGGCGAGAGAAGGAAAAACAGCTTTGTATCACATGAGAAGGAGCAGACACTAAGAGACTCTGTGCAATGGGCTTTCCTGCTCTAAACAGAAGACAGCAAGAGGGGTCCGGTAGAGTGCACCAACCTGGGGGCCGGGAGGCCCAGGGGAGCCTAGTGAGCCTTGCATGCACGGGGACTGCGAGGTCTCCAGTTCCAGGATGAGATTCTTCATGTCTGGGGAGAGAAGCTTCAGTACAAAGCAACACAGAGTTAAAGGTCAGGCGTAGGGGACAGAGGAAGGGTCACCATCCTGGACACAGACCTGCTCTGGGTTCAGGTCTCTAAGCCTGGCAGTTCCCTGACACCCCAATGACTGCCCCAAGAAGATGACATCTTGGGCTACCAGTTTCTGTTCTCTCATCTGCTCTTGAAACAAACCTGGCTTGTGTGAATTACAGACACCTCGCAGCCACTTTGGATAGAGTTAGGAAGCTCATTTCAGGGGCCTCTATCCAATGTCTAGGTTGGCACCGTCCAGTGGAAACATAACTAACATGAGCCACCGATAAGAGCAACATTGTAATTTTAAATTGTCTAGTAGTCACATTTTTTTCCTTTCAAGAAGGTAAAAAGAAAAAAGTGAAATTAATTTTAATAATATACTTTATTTAACCCAACAAAACCCAAATATTATCATTTTAACATATATTTAATATTAGAAAGTTAACTAATGAGATAGTTTACATTCCTTTTTCATACTAATTCTTTCAAAATCCAGTGTGTATTTTACACTTACAGCACATCTCAACTTGAACTAGCCACATTGCAAGTGCCAGATAGCTACATATGGCTAGTGGCTCCTGAACTGGACAGCACAGGAGAAACAGCGTTGGGAAAGAGCTGAGAATCCCAAGTTCCCAGAATGCCCTGGCTGTTGCCTTCTAGGCCAGTTTCCCGAATCTTGCTCTTTTCCTCACCTTGTCCTTTCTTTCCAAATTCTGCTCCCTCTCACACCTCAGTGTGGCTACAGGAGAACTATTTCCTGAGTCACCTCATGGAAATGGTCTGTGTTAGACACGGGCTGCAGAATGGAATTTCATAAACACTTGGGGAGAAGAAAAACAGAAGGGGAAATTCCATATTTGAGCAGCTGATGGGAACCCAGGAAGTTATATTATAAATTCACCTCGTGGTTTTTGAGAAGATGAGAAACTTTGCCAAATCCAATTCCTGCTGAGAAGAATCTCCCTCCCTCCATCATTTATTTAAGATATTTGGAGAATGCACACACCCCAGGAACTGTAAAATGTCCATTCCAGGGCTCAACCTCTGGGTGACCGTGGAGAGTTAAGGCTGTCACAAAAGATTCCGGAGGCAGCTCAGGTGGAGTGGGGCAGGCAGGCGGGGCTGTGTGGTGTGCAAATGAGTAGTACCTGCACTTTTTTTTTCCTCTCATAAATCCCAAAGTACTCACCGGACTTCGGCCACCTCTGAAGAATGGTGGTGGGAACAGTGGTGGTGGAGGGGGCGTCAGCAGGCAGCATGCTTTGTGGCCACTACGCTTCTTCTGATCCAGGCCAGGGAGGGCTGTTCAGAGAAAACTGCTGCTCGTTAGCATGTGGTCAGTGCTGGGGCCTCTGTCACACCCACCGTGCCCAGGGAAGACCCATCCTGCCACCCCAGACTTCCAAATCTAATTTCTAGCCTGTTGGATGTAATTTTAAATTGTCTAGTAGTCACATTTTTTTCCTTTCAAGAAGGTAAAAAGAAAAAAGTGAAATTAATTTTAATAATATACTTTATTTAACCCAACAAAACCCAAATATTATCATTTTAACATATATTTAATATTAGAAAGTTAACTAATGAGATAGTTTACATTCCTTTTTCATACTAATTCTTTCAAAATCCAGTGTGTATTTTACACTTACAGCACATCTCAACTTGAACTAGCCACTCCTGTCGGCTACTTGACATAGCAATTATGCCCTTGCCCTTGCCTTTGCTGGATTAAGATGGTTCATAAAGAAGCAGATAACTTGTCTGGAAACTGTGACCATTATAAGGTTCATTTCTCCTTCCTCGGATACTGACTTGTTACTTTGTAGATGTAGCAGGAAATGCAAAGTTCAAACAGACTCATCATATGCCCTCAGTAGTTGAGGAGAAGAAAGTGCTTGCTAATGACTTTAATATTGTACTCAGAAGGAAATTGTTCAGACAGGGAGGCAGCCAGGCTGGTGGTAGCATTACTTACAGGACACCCACACTCATGATTTAAAACACATATATTGACTCTAGACTTTACAAACACATTCACGTGTCACTCATGTCACTGGAGAATTATGGTTTAATGTCTCAGTATATGGGTAGCCTAATCCACAGTGTCAGGAAATGAAGGGAGGGCTCTGAACCTTTGTAGCTTTATTTTTACAAAAAGTCTCATCCATGTTCAATGTTAGTAAATGTTCAATGTTGAAGTATGCCTTACAAAAAGTACACAGATCAATAAGTTACAGCCCAATAAATCTCCACAAGGTGGACGAATCCTAGAAACCAGCACCCAGGTCAACAAACAGCATCCCCCAGCACCCAGAAGCTCCTTCAAGCTCTAATCTCTGCACCCCTTCCCATCCTGAATTCTAACACCAGAGATTCATTTTGACTGATATTGCACTTTATGTAAATGGAATCATACAATATGAACTCTTGTCTTTGCTTTCTCTCTCTTAACATGTTGTCTATGGGAATCATCTAGGTTGTTGTTTATCATTGTTACTGCTGAATAGAGTCCCACTGAGTGACTATATCACAACCTGCTCATCCATTCTGCTGAACATTGCTGATGTTCATTGGGTTGATACAACTACACATCCACCAGAATGGCTAAAATGAAAAGGACAGAACATAAGAAATGTGGCAAGGATGTGGAACAACCACAACTATCACACATTAGCTGGCCAGAATGTAAACCGATGCAACCTCTTTGGAAAATTGCTTGTTATCTTCTATTAAAGCTGAACACAGACATACACTTTAGTCTAGCAATTTCACTCCTAGGTTTTTACCAATAGAAAAGTGGGTGTATCTGGAATCATGATTGCAAGTGATCTTTAAAATTTCAGGTTCTGACTCCAAGCTTGAATCTCCTCCCCAGTATATCTGAATGATGTGCATTGGCCAGGACCATATATGTGTTCTCTGGTGTTTGCGCTGAGACAGCCCTGATTTGTGTCCCTACCTAATGAATCCAGTGGGAGTTACTGCAAATGTTTCAAGATAAACTTTTTAGTTAAGAGCCAGCTTGAATGGTTATAGTTTTATTTTTATACCAACAAGTAAAAATTTCTCTTGAAATGGCCCTTAAAAAAAAGTGGGTGTGTTTTCGCCAAAATGCATGTACTAAAATGTTCATAGTAGCAATATCCATAATCACCCAAAGCTATGGTTTTTCAGTTCTCAGTTTTGGTGTCACGATGTACCTTCACTTCCACCCCTTCACGATACCTCTGACCTCACAGAACATGCGCGCCAGGTTGACCACCACATGCTCTCAGTCCTGAATCCAGTTTTCTGTCTTATCTCCCAGGGGCCAGCATCTGCCAACCATCTCCACCTTGTGCTCCAGGACCTGCCTCAGACACTAGACAAGTGCTGAGTGCTCCCCAGAAATCGCCAGGTCGTGCGGTGTCCACAGGAATGGTGGCTCTGTGCACACACACTCTCTAGCACCCTTGATGATGGAGCATTCCACTGGCCTGTGCCAAAGGCCCTCAGCCCTCTCAGGCCCAATGCGACCTTTTATGGGAAATATTGTGTAAAGACACCTTTATTATCCAGAAATGAAATTCATAAATAATACAGCACACTGACACACGATTTAAAAAATCAATATCGTGCTCTTAATTCTACATAAAAGAAAAATATAAGAAAGTGATTTATGGGCCAGGCGTGGTGGCTCATGCCTGTAATCCCAGTACTTTGGGAGGCCAAGGCGGGCAGATCATGAGGTCAAGAGATCGAGACCATCCTGGTCAACATGGTGAAACCCCATCTCTACTAAAAATACAAAAATTAGCTGAGTATGGTGGCATGCGCCTGTAGTCCTAGCTACTCAGGAGGCTGAGGCAGGAGAATTGCTTGAACCTGGGAGGTGGAGGTTGCAGTGAGCTAAGATTGCACCACTGTACTCCAACCCGGCAACAGAGCGAGACTCCATCTCAAAAAATAAAAGAAAGAAAGAAACAAAAAAAAAGTGACTTATGATATAAAAGTAAACATTTTGATTATAAGTGGTCAGACACAACAATATTAGAATACATAATGCTGTAGTTTGATGCTTGCACTTACGTGAAATCACAGTGAATGCAACAGCTCAAATACAGATTATGGTACTGGCAACTCCCATGCTACAAGGAATGTGTCCACCATGTGATGTGATTTTCTGAAATAATAAACAACACTGGGTAAAATTCCCGACTAGACAAAGCACAACCATTACTCTGTAATTGTAGTCTTAGAAAACTCAATTTATATTACAACAGTGCTTTAAAAATGCTGTGTAAAAGATAATTCAGTTACAGAATGAGGTAATTATATATAGGTATGAATGTTCCTTGGGACATTTCAAAGTCATGTAGGATGTGGGAAAATTCTGTCTCACCCTTTGCAAGACAGCTTTCACTCCTGACCCGGCTCAACAAACACAGTGGTGCTACCCATCCCAGCCTTTGAAACAACCAAAAATACCTTGAAAATTTCCAAAACTGCTCCAATGAAAACTGTTGGCCTATCTAATGCTTGGTGCTTAGCTTGGTCACAAAAAGTTCCATAGAACCCAGCACCCAACACCAAAGCAGCATCCACTCTAGGTCATACAAGTTAACGAGGGATTGAAGGAATTCAGAAAAACAGGAACAACAGGTAGCCACCAGCTGGGATGGACCTGGCCATCTTTTGGGAAAGTTGGCACTCATGCTAATTCTGGAAGAGCAAGGAGAATTCAGACAGGAAGTCTTCCAGACCACAAAAATATCTGGGGAAGTCACGGGTACTTGAGCTAGGCCTTGAAGGGCCAGCTGGGGAGGTGGATGATGGAAGGAAGGGAGACTCCCTGGGGAGCGGGAGGAATGGCAGGAGAGAGACCGTGTTCCATTCAGGGCTACTTGGATTGTGAGAAGCAGAGCTTCACCCACATGGCCTCTGGGGAAAAAGGAGATTTATCATAAAGTTAACAACTGTCAGAAAGAGCTGGAGCCAGTGAGTCAATGGAGCATGACACTGTCCTGGTATTTCTCTCAACTTCCTCCATCCCCTGTCCCCTATCTCCCCTTCTATGCTTCTTTCTGTGCATCTGATCCATTCCATCTTCTTTGGCGTTTTCACGCCCATCTTCCCATGACAGCTGACCCAGTCTTGCCTCACCTCTTTTACCCTCCCCATCTGTTTTGTCTGGAACATCCCTTTGTGGGTCTTAGTTCAAACATCCACCACAGGGAATCTGTTTGCCCAGCCAGATGACAGGTCATGGGGGGAGCTGAGCAGATTCTGCCCTGGACCGGCTCAGATCCAGTCGTTAGCAGGATCTCAGGGTCTGTCACCAGCTCAACAGAGGCTGTGGGAGGAGTTTCTCCTGAAGAAGGCAAGGCAGACAGGCGCTCCAAAATATGTCAAACAGGCCAGGCATAGTGGCTCACGCCTGTAATCCCAACACTTTGGGAGGCCGAGGTGGGCAGATCACTTAAGGTCAGGAGTTCAAGAACAGCCTGACCAAATGGCGAAACCCCATCTCTACTAAAAATACAAAAATTTGCTGGGTGTGGTGGCACATGCTTGTAATCCCAGCTACTCGGGAGGCTGAGGCAGGAGAATCGCTTGAACTTGGGAGGCAGAGGTTGCAGTGAGCTGAGATTGTGCCATTGCACTCCAGCCCAGCCAAGAGTGAAACTCCATCTCAAAAAAACAAACAAACAAACAAACAAAAAACATTAAACACAGCACAGAGGCAAGACGCTTTAAGGTGGTCGCCTAATGAAGAGGAGGAACAGTGGGTGTTGGGGTCAGGATGCAGGGAAAGCTGGAAAGTTAATTTGGGGCTAGATCATTCCGTTTTGGATACCCCACAAAGGGGTTTAAGTTTTTGTTTGTTTGTTTTTTTTTTTTTGAGACGGAGTCTTGCTCTATCGCCCAGGCTGGAGTGCAGTGGTGCGATCTCGGCTCACTGCAAACTTGGCCTCCTAGGTTCACGCCATTCTCCTGCCTCAGCCTCCTGAGTGGCTGGGACTACAGGCGCCCGCCACCGCGCCCGGATAATTTTTTGTATTTTTAATAGAGACAGGGTTTCACCATGTTAGCCAGGATGGTCTCGATCTCCTGACCTCGTGATCCGCCCACCTTGGCCTCCCAAAGTGCTGGGATTACAGACGTCAGCCACCGCACCCGGCTGGGTTTAAGCTTTAATCGGAAAGTCGTAGGAAGCCACGGCAGGTGCAGGGTAAAGGAGTAACAGGATCAAAATGGTGCCGGAGAACACTGGGAAGGTGCAGGTGTGCGGAAGACAGTCTTGGAGAATGGGAGCATACAGCAGGGCATGGGAAAGGAAGGGAGGGACTGATGCAGAGAAACTGGGGACTGTGTTGCAGGAGGGAAAGAGCAGAGAGACTCAAGGGTGGTTTTGAAGTTGCAGGGGACCTGGGGCAACAATGGTCAGAGTTTGAGAAAGAAAAGTCACAGCAGGCACTAGTTTATGAGTGTTAGACATTTATTCATTTGAGCACACTCTGCCAGGCACTGGGCCAGGCCTTGTGGGAAGCAGAAAGTACCTAAATGGCATCTGTAGTTGGAAAGGCTTGCAGAGCCCAGAGGCCTGCTGCTTATACCCCACTCTCTGCCCTCCCATAAGCAGTCCATCAAGAAGTGTTCAGGTGTTGCCTCTAACAGGAAGCTTTCCTTGACTTTCCAGGCCAAGATTGAGTGGCCCTGCTATGTTTTTCTCTGGGTTTACCCCTATGCTAGGTTTTCTCCAAGGGGAAAAACTATTTCCTTGTATCCCTCTGACCAAACTGTGCTTTCTGGGAGAGCAGGAGCCAGTTTTTATCCCCAGCGTCTAGCACTGTATCTCGCATACACTAGACACTCCACAAACATCTGCTGAATTAATAATGACAGACACCACATGCAAGGCACCATTTAAGTGATTCACACATATAAATTCACCTAATCCTCACAGCAACCCTACAAGCTAGTACTACTTTTGTTATCATCATCTCCATTTTACAGATCCATTAACTGAGGCAAAGAGGTTAAAGCAATTTGTCTGAAGTCATATAGCTAGTAAGTGACAGAGCCAGGCAGTCTGGTTCCAGAGCCCTTCCTCTTGAGCTCTACACCACGACTGCATGTGGTAGAAATGAAGGTTTGGAGCTACAAGTCCCATAACAACTTGGGGCTAAAGCATCAGTGACCTCCAAGCAAAGGCTTCAGGGAACCAAGCTGGTTACTGACTCACTGCAAAGGGGGAGAACACACATGAGAAGGAACCGTGGGGCATCTCAGTTAGAGGATGCTGGGAAGGACTGATCCTAGGGTTGGGCTTTTGCTAGGTGATTGAGCGGAGACTATGAGGAAACGAAGTGTGGCTTCACTCTGAATTGGATGCCATCAGGAAGAAAGAGTCATTCTATAATTGAGTATCTTAATTCATATCTAGAAGAAGAGAGTGGAGCAAGACTAAAGCTGTGATTGGTTTTTTAAACAGCAGTAATCACTCATATTAGCAAGGACAGGAGAATGTTTAGTCATTTTGTGGTTGGATGATAGTCCTGNTGAATTGGATGCCATCAGGAAGAAAGAGTCATTCTATAATTGAGTATCTTAATTCATATCTAGAAGAAGAGAGTGGAGCAAGACTAAAGCTGTGATTGGTTTTTTAAACAGCAGTAATCACTCATATTAGCAAGGACAGGAGAATGTTTAGTCATTTTTGTGGTTGGATGATAGTCCTGTTTTCTTTTTTTTTTTTGAGACGGAGTCTCACTCTGTCGCCCAGGCTGGAGTGCAGTGGCCGGATCTCAGCTCACTGCAAGCTCTGCCTCCCGGGTTCACGCCATTCTCCTGCCTCAGCCTCCCGAGTAGCTGGGACTACAGGTGCCCGCCACCTCGCCCGGCTAGTTTTTTGTATTTTTTAGTAGAGACGGGGTTTCACAGTGTTAGCCAGGATGGTCTCAATCTCCTGACCTCGTGATCCGCCCGTCTCGGCCTCCCAAAGTGCTGGGATTACAGGCTTGAGCCACCGCGCCCGGCCGATAGTCCTGTTTTCATCTATGTTAAGTTGTGATTGAGTGATTCTTATTTTCGTCTCAATCCATCAAGGTCACAGGGTGACCCTGTCTGATGTTGGTGTTCTGTGACATCGCTTCCGTGTTGCAAAACACCATGGTGAGCTCTGAGGGTCAGGGCAGCTCCAGCAGCCATGGGCTACTTTTCTCAGCGGTAAAATAATATGGATACATTGTTCCAGAACTTGACATTAATACCAATGTATTCCTCTTTAAGCTTCTCCAAGTTTCCTAGAGTGTTGAGTTGCTAGGAGTGGGCAGCTTCAGTTATAGGGTGGAGGAGGCTGGCAGGTTCACACCAATCCCAGAATGTTTTTAAGGTCCCCTGGCTACAGTTTCTCCTTTGCTTCTCTTTTGCCTCAGCACACAGCTAAAGGCTGAGGCTGTGGTGTTCCAAAAGCACCTGGTAAGCTGGCAGGCCCACACTGCTAATATGCATTCATCACCATTATTTTTCCAGACCATATATGGCCTCCAGTGCCTTCCTTCACCCAGCACCCTGTGTGGCTTCCACTGATGAAGGACCTTGTATCATTTAAAGCAATCACTTCTCTCCTTTCTTCCTGGAAACTGGAGACCTCTTCAGTGACCACAAATTATCAGCTGCATTTCTGGATGAGGCCTCTGCATTGTTCAGCTCCCCCATCCCATTCCCCTCACCCTTTCCCCCTTGACCCACTTTCTTCCCAGCAGGGAAGGCCATCTATTTCTGCCCTCCCCGACTCCCTGGAGCTGTTTGTTTTTAGGAGCCTAGTTTATTTACAGCTCATTCCTGCTCAGAATATTTCCATCAGGTGGACGTGTAGGGAGCAGCTTCCCCCTCCCTCCTCCCTCCCAGTCAACTAAGCCAGGACTTCACATGTCTATTTTGGTGTCATCCGAGTGGCCTGTGGGTCTCTATCATGGACCATCTCTGTAGAACCGTGTCTGAGCTCAGGGTCCAGTCTGGAAAAGCCCCAGAAGGCTCTGTTGTATTGAAAGCAATCCTGTGCGTACCTCCGTGGAGCCTGCAGAAACCCGGGTGCAGCACGTGGCTCAGCACCAGGCAGCTGCCTTGGAAACGTCAACCATCACGGAACTTCAGGACCTCATGCCCCAACTTAAAGACATCAAGGTCATGTTGTATGTGGCCAGTGCATTGCCAAATTCTGGGTAACTGTTTAATGCAGGCTTTGGGCAAGTGTTTGGGGCTTTTGCTGTTGATGATGCTGATTTTACCCTTTGGACTCAATACCCGTTCTTGAAAAGCAGACTTTCTCCTGTTTCATTTCAAGAAACTGAGGCACATCTTTGGAAAGAGATTCTCTCCAATTTACTCTTGGAAAGACATGGATTTGAATCAAAGAGTGTTAAGTCCGGGTGCAAGTGGCCATGTGAGCCAGTAGAACTCACTTACTCAATCTGAAACTTAGTTTCCTCATCTGTACCACAAGGAGTTTTGTCCAAATCATCTCCAAAGTCCTTTAGTCTTTTTTTTTTTTTTTTTTTTTTTTTTTTGAGACAAAGTCTCACAGTGTTGCTCAGGCTGGAGTGCAGTGGTGTGTTCTCAGCCCACTGAAACCTCCGCCTCCCGAGTTGAAGCCACTCTCGTACTTCAGTCTCCTGAGTAGCTGGGATTATAGGCGTGCGCCACCATGCCTGGCTAATTTTTGTATTTTTAGTAGACACAGGGTTTTGTCATGTTGGCCAGGCTGGTCTCGAACTCCTGACCTCAGGTGATCCACCTGCCTCAGCCTCTTAAAGTGTTGGGATTACAGGCGTGAGCCACTGCACCTGGCCTCCTTTAGTCCCTTTTTAAGATAAGTATAACACCAGAACCACCACTGTGTCCATCTTCATCTCCCCTCTTGCAAGGCCAGCCCCACAATAGGTTACTGGAAACAGCATTTTCCATTTCTGCCTTCTGTTTTTCCATCAAGTAGCCTTCCCTCCCACCCCCTCAACCCAACAAATGTGTCATTAGAAACTGCCAAAGGAAAGAAATGACATAAGCATCCTGCCTCAGCAGGTTGGGAGAATTACAAGTGCAGTCACATAACTGTTCCGCACCTGCCTGTCTAGTTGGTGGACTAGTCAGCTTTTTACTTCCTCCTCCTCCTTTGGGGCCTTTCCCTGCCTGTGGGAACTTGCATGAGAGAGGGAGACCCAAGAGAAGAGAGAAGGCCAAGGGTACATGCTTTATGACATCTTGGAGTGCTGTGACTTTATTGTAGTGAGTTGGGTCTCAGCTACAGTAAAGTTCTTACATTAACTGAATACAATTTGCCCAAAATTCCCCCCGATTTACTTGTTCCAGAGAAGGCTGCACCCTACAATTTTCCTTCAATCCCCACAACAAACCTTGAGAAACAAATTCTGATCCTAAAAGTTGCACATAATTTGAACTTCTCTGAAAGAACATGGTAGAGTTTGCCTTCTGCTGTATGCCCCCGAGCAGGCAAGGATGCAGCCTGCAAAGAACAATTTGGTGGTTTGGTGGCTGTGCCTCTGAGCCACATTACCCAAGGCAGTCCACTCAAGAGTGATGGAGACTGTCTCAGCCACCCAACGCCGGCGGGGGCCCAGACCACAGAACACAATTTTACTTCCAAGCCAAGGTACCAGCTGCCAGCCGGCCAGCCTGAAGTCAAGGTCACAAGAGGGACACAGACAAGTGCACACACCCGTGAGCAAGTACACTAGGTCCCCACCAACTCTACTGTGAAACGCCTTTGCATTGCAATTTCAACACTAGCTGAGCAGTTTAAAATTTAAAGGCTTTCACAATGAGAAACAGCCCTGTGAAAGAAAAAAAAAAAAAACTTAAAGGAAAAAAATTTAAAGGCTACTGAAACCTCCTAGTACAGTCTGCTTTCCAAGAGTCTTTTTTCCAAAACAGTGCATGTGCATCCGCGTGCACACACACATGCACACACAACTCACCCAAGCAGCCTGCCGAGTAACAGAGCAGTCCTGAAATGATGAGCAGATGAGCGAGGCTGAATGATGAGCCCGTCATTGTGAGGCAAGGCCCAAAGCGGACTGGCCAGGGAACACTAGCCGGAGACAGGCTGAGATTCGTCACGCCTCCGAGTGCTCCCAGTGCCTGGCCTGTTTGGCATTAGGGGTGGGAGTTGGCCAATCCCTGCTTTGATGTTGTTTCTGCCCCAGATGCCAGGGGTCTGGGGCCAGCTCCTGGGAGCAGCAATGGGTAGGCAGCCCTGCTCCAGCTGCCCATGAACACTGCTGTAGGGGAGGCCTGGAGTACAAGAGTGCCTTCAGCCCAGGGGAGGACATAAGGTTGGGAGCCTGGGGATACTTAGCCCCTGCAAGCCAAGAGGAAATGGAGAGCAGTCAGTCAAACAGGCTGCTTTTCATTTGGCTCAAAAACCGCCTTGTCAATACTGCTCTGGTAAGCCTCAAAGTCAACCCCCACCGAGACTGTCCAAAGGGAGCCTGCCCTCCTCTGCTTCAGGGAAGACCTTCACGGCCAGGGGTCTCAGCTCTCATCCCATCTGGGCCAAAGTGTTGCTGACAAAGTTAAACGTAACTAAAACAACAACAACAACAACAACAACAACAACAACAACGAAACCACAAATAAACAAAATATATAGATTTCCAGAGGACATGTGGGCAAGTCTTTTTGGATGAAGCCTGCCTATAAAATAGTAAGGTGGCATATACCAGTTACACATTTAAATCTATCTGGTTCTTTATAGGCACACCCAGTGCACAAGCATGGACACAAAATATTTTAGATTATAAAAGACAAGATTATTATTATACTACTTAGCAATAAGCAGTGTTGTTTTAATCAGCTTAGTAAAGACCATAAGCTATGGCAGGAGTCAGCAAAGTTTTGCTATAAAGGGCCACACAGTAAATATTTAGGCTTTGTGGGTCACATAGTCTCTGTTACAACCTCACTTTGCCATTGTACAGGAAAGCAGCCATTGACAATACATAAAGGAATGAGTGTGGCCATGTTTTATAAAAGTTTATATAAAAATAGGAGGCAGGCTGGATTTGGCCCACAGGCTGTAGTTTGCCAAGCCCTACACTATAAACTTCGAAAGAAAGGACACTTACGTTCATTCATTCATTCATTTACTGTTTTATTCATTCAGAAACACAGTAAGTACCAAATTGTGGAAGATACAATGACTAGACACAGTTCCTGCCCTTGGAATGTGTTGTTCAGTTTCATGGGAAGAGTACTGGCCCTGGAGTCATCCAAGTTGGGCTTTAGTCCTGGTTTTGCCACTTAGTAGCTGAGTGACCTTGAGGAAGTTATTCATTCTTTTGGAGTCTAAGCTTTCTTACTTGTAAAGTGGGCGTGCAAAGCCGACTTTAATAGTTTGTTGTGAGAATTAGAGCTACAGCTTTTGGAATTCCTGGCACAGAATAAGGGCTCTCTTATCGACATATTCTTGGATAACTGTTGTATAAGGCTAAAAAAGAAGACTGGCCAACATAGGGCAGGGATGCCTGAAGGGCTTTATAGAAGGAAGAAATGGGTAACAGTTGAGGGGGAGAGGGTCCAAGTGAGATATCAAGGAAGGATTCCTGGAAGAGGTGGTATTTGAGCTGATGCTTGAAAGCAGAGATTTGCTGTGTCAAGATGGGAGGAGTGGGAGGTGAGGCTTAGGCTGTGTTCCTTCTCTGGGGAATTCCCCTTTGTCCTTCTCAGAAACTGGGTCTAAGACCTCAGAGAAAGTAGCAATAAGTTCAGGGAGTCCTCAGTCCTGAGTCCTAGAGAGTTGCAGAAATATCTGCATCACATTTTCCCAACTTTCTCTATTCTGAGTCATATTCTTACAGCTCTTCATTTTTCAAATTTCATTTCACAAACCTTTGGAGATGGAAGTTTTGCCACTTTTCATACCAAAAGCACTTTTTTTTTTTTTAACCACATGGCATCAAACTTTTTCTAAAAAGGTTGACATATGTAAACCACTCAGCTGTGCTTTGTTTCATTATTGTAAAAACAAAAGTAGCTGGACTAGATGATCGCTGGGGTCCTGTCCAACTCAGCAGGTGTTGAATCTCTATTTGAACCTAATGGTTCAGGCTCACGAATATCTTCTGCCTCTTCTCTGTGTTTCTCTCCTTCTGCCACTCTCTTTTCTGTCTCTGTCTTACTCTCTCTGTCTCTGGGTCTCTGTCTATAACTTTGTCTCATCCTCTGGCATTGTCTCTGTCTTCCCAAGCACGTACCATTGAATTTAAGTCAAATTTATGGATATATG
Source organism: Rhinopithecus bieti (assembly GCF_001698545.2). Classification (NCBI taxonomy): domain Eukaryota; kingdom Metazoa; phylum Chordata; class Mammalia; order Primates; family Cercopithecidae; genus Rhinopithecus; species Rhinopithecus bieti. The sequence goes on along the minus strand of NW_016803028.1, from coordinate 1,266,300 downwards.
TTCAACTACTTTTAACTGCTCTCCAGCCAAGTGTGCCAGCCCGGGATTAAGAGCCCTGGTCTTTAGCCCTGGCACTAACTCACTGTGTGACCTAAGTCAACCCATTTCCCCTGTGGGTCTGGATTTTTCTAGATGTACAATGAAAGCCTTGGACCAGATGAGCTCTAACCCCTTCCCAACTTTGGCATCTACCACGGTCTGTGATTCCTGAGATATCGATGGTTCCCAGACAGGGGTGAAGGATCTCCCCTCTTCCCCCTTAGTGAGCAATCTTTGCCCTCAAGTTCCCTCAGGTGCCTTAGCCTGGCACCAGTTCACCATAGCAGAGCTGCCTGCAAAATTGAATTCACAATACAAGTTTCCGGGGCCTTCCTGCAGCTGTCAGCAGGTGTCACATTCACAGTATTTTGTCTTAATTACAGCTCTGGGATTTATCAGCCAGGCTAGAGACCTCTTCTGGAATACGACATCCCTGGGAGCTATTCCAGGCACTCCTGTCCCTGCTGCTGCCACACACAGGCCTGTTCCCTGCTGATGGGGCCAAAGTTGATTCTGCTTTGCATGCTCCTCACGCTGTGTCTCACACCACTACCGCACAGAGAGCCTGTGCAGCAGAGATAACTCCCACACTCTTCCCAGGGACCCAAAGGCAAAGACATCTACCTGTTTGGGGCAGTGCCAAGGCTCCCACCAGCCCTGGAGCACTTCACGTCTGCTGTCCCATCCCAAAACCCTGGTAGACAGAGAAATAGGTAGGAGGACCTAAGTTCTACCTTCCCACCGACAACCATTCCCTCCTTGGCCAAGCTTTGGTCAGGTTCCCCTGAGCCCTCTTCTTGACTAGGCCTTGAACATGGGCTTCCGTGTCCATCCTTGCAGAGTCCAGTTACAGCCAGAATCTTGATAAGTCAGTTCAGACAGAATCCCCCACCCTTGAGAACTGATCATCCTGGTCTGCCTTCAGCAAGAATCCTGTTAAGTTGGTTCAGTCAAAATCCCCCTATCATGATGTCTCCTCTTAGTAGTTTTTAATCCACTGACCCACCCAACCTGCTTTTTGGCTATAAATCCCCACTTGTCCTTGTAATGGAGCTAAGGTTGATCTCTGTGTCCTATTACAATAGTCTTTAAACCTATTGCAATAGTCTTGGATAAAGTCTTCCTTACCATTTTAACCAGTGTCAGAATAATTTTTTCTTTAATCTCACCTCTAGATCCAATGGTTTTGTTTACTCAGGAGAGTCTTGTAAAAGACTAACCTCTAGGGGACAAAGAGTCTTCATCTCATCTGCTAACTTGCACTGATTTTTTTTTTTTTTTTTTTTTTTTGAGATGGAGTTTTGCTCTTGTTGCTTAGGCTGGAGTGCAATGACATGATCTTGGTTCACTGCAACCTCTGCCTCTTGGATTCAAGCGATTCTCCTGCCTCAGCCTCCCGAGTAGCTGGGATTACAGGCACCTGCCACCACACCTGGCTAATTTTTGTATTTTTAGTAGAGACAAGGTTTCACCATGTTGGCCAGGCTGGTCTTGAACTCATGACCTCAGGTTATCCACCCACCTCAGCCTCTCAAAGTGCTGGGATTACAGACATGAGCCACTGTGCCCAACCTTTTATATTTTTTTTTTTCAAACAAAGTCTCCCTCTGTCACCCAGGCTGCAGTGCCACAGCGCAATCCTGGCTCACTGTAACCTCCACCTCCTGGGTTCAAGAGATTCTAGTGCCTCAGCCTCTGGAGTACCCAGAATTACAGGAAAAACACCATGCCTGGCTGTTCTTTGCATTTTTAGTAGAGACGGGGTCACACCATACTGCCGAGGCTGGTCTTGAACTCCTGGCCTCCTGTGATCTGCCCACCTTGGCCTCCCAAACTGCCAAGATTACAGGCGTGAGTCACCATGCCCAGCCTAACTTGCACTGATTAATACAGGTTTCCTAGAATGCTGTGTTAAGAAAGACTCTGAGGAAAGAGGGCCATGACTTGTTAGTATCATCCTTCCTGAGATGAGAGGAAGGAGCATTGCCTGCGCTGCATACTTGCAGACTCTTGTTTGGCAAAACCCACATCACGAAATGACAATGACCCAGGCTCAGCATTTCCCAGGCATTATTGCATTTAACCCTCACAGCTGATTATCCCCATTTTACAGACTAGAAAATGACTCTTGGAGAAGCTAAGTCACTTGATCTGGACCACATAGCTAGTACAGAATTGGAGTCAGAGCTCCAAAGGCACCTTGCACACAGCCCTAGGAGGAAGTGCCCTCCTGTGGTCATCTGACCCTGACCCTTGGTGATGGCTCACTGGTTCCCAACCACTTCCAACCTTCCTCCTGTCCTCACTGCTCTGGTCTGGTGGGACAGTTTCCTGGGCTAGCTGGCTGCCTCCTCTACTAACTCCCAGCCACTGATTTCCCATCAGAGGACCTCCTCGGAGTTGGGGCTGTGTGGAAAAGGCTAACATTCCCCCCAAAATGTGTGCTCCCTCTTCCATAGGCCAGAGTGATCCCTGTGAAGTAGCTGCATTTCCCAGCCCCCTGCAGTTTAGAGAGGTGGGGGCATTTCATTATTCTTGCCAATGATTCTGCCTGGGTACACAGACTCAATTCCTGAGGGACAGTGGAGCCATGGGATGGAAAGGGCCTGCACCCCTGAATGCCAGAATGGAGGTGCACTGGCCCCAACCAGGGACACTGGACTGTTAGGTGAGCAAAAAATAAATTTTGATTAGGATAAGCCACTAAAATGCTTACCTGTTATAGCAGATAGCATTGCCCTAACCCAGTAGTGAGGTACCAACAATGCGAGACATTCCTTGATGTTCCCCATTCAATCCTTTGATCCCCGCAACAGCCCCACAAGGTACATATTAGTACTGTCATCCTCATTTTCAGGTAAGGCTCAGGGAGATTAAGGGATGCACCCAAGGTCAAACACAACAGTTACCAGCACACAGTGGAGATCTTCCACCGCCACCACCACCTAGAGAGAATGAGCAGGAAACCTCAGAACAAATGGCACCCAAAGGAGTCAGAAGTGGTGCCTCAGCCAGCTAAGGTTGGAACCACTTACCAATGCCCAGAATCACGTCTTTCTAATCAAACCCAATGATTGTTCATCTCTGGGTTTCAGTTTCCTGGTTTGTAAACTCCCATGAGTAAAATAATCTCTGCTTATCCCAAACACAGACAGGGTTCAATCAGGTGTGCTGGTGGTCTTCAATCAAACATGGGTTTACTTCCCCTATTCTATTCTCCAAAGTGGCTGACAAATCTGCAACTTACTTGAAGTCCATCAATAAAAAGATGAATAAACAGATATATGATAGAGTAATCACAGCAAAATGATAGCCAGTGCAGAATCGATGCAGTACATGATTCGTTTTCTAGGGCTGGGGTAACAAAGTACGACAGACTGAATGGTTTAAACAACAGAGACTTGTTTCTCATAGGTCTTGAGGCTGGAAGGCCAAAACCCAGGTGTGGCATGTTTGTTTTCTCCTGAGGCCTCTCTCCTTGGCTTGGGCATGGCCACCTGCTTGTCATGTCCTCACATGGCCTCTCTTCTGCCCGCATCCCTCGTGTCTCTTTGTGTGTTCAGATTTCCTCTTCTTATAAGAACACCAGTCAAGTTGGATTAATGCCCACTCTAATGGCCTGATCTCAATCACTTTTATAAAGATCTCATCTCCAAATACAGTCACATTCTGGCTGGGCATGGTGGCTCACGCCTATAATCCCAGCACTTTGGGAGGCCGAGGCAGGTAGATCACTTGAGGTCAGGAGATGGAGACCAGCCTGGCCAACATGGTGAAACCCCTTCTCTACTAAAAAATACAAAAATTAGCCAGGTGTGATGGTGGATGTCTGTAATCCAAGCTACTCGGGAGGCTGAGGCAGGAGAATCGTTTGAACCCGGGAAGTGAAAGTTGCAGTGAGCTGAGATCGCACCACTGCACTCCAGCCTGGGCAACAGAGCGAGACTCAGTTTCAAAAAACAAACAAAACCAAAACCAAAAACAAATACAGTCACATTCTAAGGTACTGGGTATCATTAGGGCTTCAACATGAATTTGGGGGAGACACAACTCAGCCCCAAACAGTGGACATATTGGTGTTCCCTGAACAATTATCTTTTACTTTCTCTGAATGTTTGAAATTGTTCCTGATTTTAAAAAGAATATAATTTAAAAATTTTAGGTAGGCAACAGAGAACCAGAAGATATGTTCACAAGGATTAGGGCTGGGAGCAGGTCAGCCCAACTCCCTTGTTAGCAAACGTCTAGGGGGCCCCTGGAGCTGCACAGAGCTAAGGCACCAGCGCCTCCTGGAGGGACCCAAAGCCGCTCATCGAGAGGCCTTGAGCAGGTTGTTAAATCACTGCAAACAATATAAGAAGGTTATTCTCTTCTGTCTCCCACCCCTAACCCACAGAGATGTCTTGAGGAGGAAAAGTCTACTCTCACTATGAGGATGAAAGAAAATCAGTCATCTCATATCGGTCATTATTTTATATAAGTCATATATCAAAAATACCTCCTTTGCACACATAGAGTCAAGAAAACAAATCCATCCCCCTTTCCCCTGACCAGGGAATTATTTTGGACCTTATCTAAAGAAAGCCATCTGCTTTTTGAGTTCAAGTTCTAATCTGACCAAATGGCATGTGGTAAGTAGAGAGGAAGGAGGAGACAATGTTATTAGGAGCCAAGGGAACATAAAGAAACCTCTCCATGGCTGGCTGCGCCTTGATTCTGAATTTGATTACAGCGGCCAACATAAATCAGCCGGTGCTATTAAATCTTCTGCCAGGGCTTGACAGGGGAGGACAAGTTTGTAGAATTATTCGGGAGATCTGGCCATACATAGGTCAGAGACAAAAGCTTCCAGCTGCATCAAGTCCAAAGGGTGGGTTATTTCCAACACCTGCTGACAACTGTGACTGCGTGGAAAGACCCGGTGCTTCCAGCCGCTATGTTTCCATGGCTTCATTTTTCCATGGTGACAGTTCAGCTCTATAGGCACTTGTAATTCAAAACCACCCGGCTCACTTATTCCTTTTCCCAGATCCATCCCTGTAGCACCCCCACCCCACCTCCAGGATCTATTGTTCAAGGGTCCACAACAGGTGGGGAGGAGGGAGGTTGGGTTCCTGGGAGCCCCATGGCTGCCCACTGGCACAGACTGGCATCTCTACCCATTGGTCTCAAAGTCACTAAAACTCTTAGATTCCAGAAATTGGGGAACCTAGGGCTGATCCCTCTGGACTCAGTTGAGCACTAGCACTTATCAACTGAGCAAGTTGGCAAGATAAACCTTAGGCTTTTTGTAGCACTATAATCCTGTGATTCTACCAATCTGGAAACTCTCTGAGATCTCAATTTTCCTTGCTGCTTTGGATCTAAGGACTTTTAAAGACAAAAAATCCCATCCTGTGCTCCAGATGAAAGGTGGTACTTTGTACGTACAGATAGTGTTTTGTTTAATTGTTTAGAATAGGTAATACATGCATGTGATTCAAAATTCAAAACATATAAACAAGTATACATTAAAATTCTTTCTCCCACCCCTCTCCCTCAGCTACCCAGTTCCAATTATTTATTATCGATCATTACTTAGTTTTCCATGTATACTTCTGGGACTATTTTATGCACATACAAGCAAACAGGTAGGTATAATATTTTCCCCCTTTTACTCAAAGGGTTACGTGTAACATTCTGTTATACACATGGTACTCCCTCTCGGTTTCTTCACAGTATTTCTGTTTAAGAGACGGCATCTCATCACTGCCCAGGCTGGAGCGCAGGCATAATTCCACTAATGATCAGCACAGGAGTTGTGACCTGCTGTTTCTAACCTGAGCGGGTTCACCCCTCCCAGAGCAGTGTGACATCTCGCTCCTGGAAGGACACTGTAGCGATGCCAAACTTGGTGTGGATATCCCATCACCATAGTGCACTATAGCCCAGAACTCCCAGATTCAAGTGATCCTCCTGCATCAGTCTCCTGAGTAACTGGGACTACAGGCACACACCAGTGCACCAGGCTCTTCACAGTATTTCTAAGAAATTATTCTGTAACTACATAAAATGCATGCACATTGTTTTCTTTTCTTTTTTTTTCCTCTTAGAGATGAGGTCTTGCTATGTTGCCCAGGCTGGTCTCATATTCCTGGCCTCAAGTAAGCCTCCCACCTCACCCTCCCAAAGTGCTAGGATTACAGGAGTGAGCCACTGTGCCCACCCCACTTTCTTTTCTATGGCTGCATAATATCCCTTTCTTTGGAAGAACCATAATTTGTTCACTCTGCCCCCTATTGATGTGCATTTGGATGATTTGCAAAATTTGCTGATGCAAACAATGCAACTAAATAACCTTCCACATGCATCTTTGTGTATGCTGGTAAGACTATCCATTATATGAATTCCTAGAAATAAAATACTGGGTCAAAAGTATGGGCACTTGAAATTTTATACATACTGCCTAATTCATCTCCAGAAAGCCCCTGTCAGTTCACATCCCCTCCTAGAAGCAGTGGATGAGAGTGCCTCTTTCCACACACCTTCACCAACGGTCTGATGTTCGACCTCTTGAATCTTGCCTACTTGATAGGTGAAAAGTGGGTCTCACTCTGTTGCCCAGGCTGGACTACAGTGGTGCATTCACGGTTCACTGCAGCCTTGACCTCCCAAGCTTAAGCAGTCCTCCCACCTCAGCCTCCCAAGAAGCTGGGACTACAGGTGTGTGCCACCACGTGCAGCTAATTTTTTGTATGTCTTAGTAAGATGGGGTTTTGCCATGTTGGCCAGCTGGTCTCAAACGCTTGGGCTCAAGTGATGTGCTAGCCTCAGCCTCCCAAAGTGCTGGGATTACAGATGTGAGCCACTGCACCCAGCCTTCAGCGTGGTTTTAATTTTCATTTCTCATATAGTGAATGAGACTGAGAATATGTTCAAACATTTTGAAGCCATTTATACTTTTCCATTTTTTTCATTGGGTTGTCAATTTTCTCTTACATTATTTTCTTACACATAGGAAAGAAACACTTTATTATATGACTTGCAAATATTTTCCTAGTTTGTTTTGGCCTTTTGAGTTTGTTTTTGCCACACATAATTTTTTTATGTAGCAGAATTTAATGTATAATTATTTTCTTTTATGGTTTCTGGGTTTTTCCACACACCAAAGTTACTCAAAAAAAAAACTCCCAAGATTTTTTCTAATAATTTTATAGTTTCATAATTTATATTTAAATCTTAATTCATTTGTAACTTATTCTGGTGTTTTCCTGTGGCCTAAAGCAGAAGACAAAAACAGTCTTTAAACTACCGTAGGTAGCCTGCCAACACCAGCTGTCACAACTCTCAGCAACACATTTTGAGCACTCACTATGTGCTAAGCATCGGCCTACAACAGCCCAAATGTTGCCTTCATTTGAAACATTACTTATCTGAGATAAGTAAATTGAAGCTCAAAGTAGAGTCTGACTTGAACACAGGTGGGTTGTCTCCTTGTCTTGATTGCTTTGCTCTCACACAAACTCCAACCACTTGTATAACAAGCATATTGTAGGCGGTACAATAAATACTGGTCATCTGATTGAGGGGAAATATCTCAAATGCTATGTATCTTAAGTAATGGTCATAATGAATCTAGAGACTGAAAGCCAGGTTTGACGAATGAATAATTCATCAACTTGTCCATCAAATAATTCCACAAAGCCCGCATCAATTCACATCCCCTCCTAGGAGCAGTGGATGAGAGTGTCTGTTTCCACACACCTTCACCAACAGTCTGATGTTGCACCTTTTGAATTGTGCCCATCCGATAGATGAAAAATGGGCAAATTTTGAGTCTCATTCATTATATAAGAATTAAATTATATATTACAAATTGTATATACTTTTCATTATATGAAAATTAAAACCACACTGTAGGCCAGGTATAGTGGTTCACACCTGTAATCCCAACACTTTGGGAGGCTGAGGCAGGCAGATCGCTTGAGCTCAGGAGTTCAAGACCAGCCTGGGCAACATGGTGAGACTCTGTCTTTACTAAAAATAAAAATAAAAAAATTACATACATCATAACTATAAGAAGGAGGATCTTAATTCAAATGGATTTTATTATTTTAATTAAAAAAAAAAACATTGAGCAAAATGCAAAGCAGCAGCAGATGGGTATATGGCCAGAAAATTGGGCATCTATGTTAAATCAGACACTGTTTGCTGGCATTCCACTTGAAAATCTCATATTTAATCATTTTCCTCTGATCGCCCAGGAGGACCTGCACTAGGCAGGCCTGCTGACTTAATGGCCATTGTCACCTCAAAGGAAGCATACAAGACAGATGCCATGTGGACAGAGGGCCTGCTCTGATGCAGATGAATTGGATACAGTAAGTGGCTTGTCTTCTTGCTAGGTTTTGCATAGAGTTGCACAATTTCCAAAAAGTGGACACTCTCAGGATTGCAGTGCCTAGTGGGGTTTCCTCGTAAGATCACCCCGTCTTAGAAGGGGAGACGCTTTCTCCCTCACCACAAGCTCTTTCTTTCCGCCACAGGAAGAGCTCCTGCCTGTGAACTCTGCCGGTTAGTAGGCCTTTCTGCTGAGAACTCAGAATAGCTAAGGTGTTGTTCTCAGGTGTAAGCATACCATGTCCTGAAAGTCAAATGTTGCCCCTCAAAGTACAACAATAATTGCTGACTACATACTCTGACCTGGGCCCTGAGCTGTGCCCTTCCCAGGCTCTCTCCTTGGATCCTCCCAATAATGTTAGGTGAGGTTTTCCAGGTGAGGAAAACTGATTCTATGACATCCAAGGTCCTGTGGAGCTGGGATTCTGAACCCAGACCTCCGGTTCCACAGCCTGTGCACTGGGATGTCCCCAACTCAGCCTCAGGCTTTAGATGGAGACTCTCAATTCTGAAACTGGAATCTTCAGCACCAATTAAGAGCAGATGGGGCCAGGTGCGGTGGCTCACGCCTGTAATCCCAGCACTTTGGGAGTCCAAGGTGGGTAGATCACGAGGTCAGGAGATCGAGACCATCCTGGCTAACACGGTGAAACCCCATCTCTACTAAAAATACCAAAAAGAAAAAAAAAAATTAGCCGGGTGTGGTGGCGGGCACCTGTAGTCCCAGCTACTCAGGAGGCTGAGGCAAGATAATGGCGTGAACCCGGGAGGCGGAGCTTGCAGTGAGCCGAGATCGCGCCACTGCACTCAGGCCTGGGCGTAAGAGCGAGACTTTGTCTAAAAAAAAAAAAAAAAAAAAAAAAAAAAAAAAGCAGATGGGATGATAGTGGAATGAAGCATCCCAGGAGGAGGCAAGTGGCTGAATTCCAGTTTCTCTCCACCATTTGGAATAATGGTTACAACCAGTAATTGAGAGCAAACTGCATGTCAGGTGCAGCGCAAAGCTCTGTATGTATTAGCTCATTTTATCCCCATCACAATCTAAAATGGAGACTCTTATTATCTCCATTTTACAGATGTTGAAACTGAAATATTAAGAAATTAAACCGTGGCTGGGCACAGTGGCTCCTGCCTATAATCCCAGCACTTCCGGAAGCCAAGGCAGGTGGATCACTTGAGCCCAGGAGTTCAAGATGAGCCTGGGTAACATGGCAAAACCCTGTCCCTACAAAAAATACAAAAATTGGCTGGGCATGGTGGCATGTGCCTATAATCCCAGCTACTGGAAGAAGTGCTGAGGTGGGAGGATCCCTTGAACCCAGAAGGTGGAGACTGCAGTGAGCCGTGATTGCCACAGCACTCCAGCCTGGTGACAGAGTGAGACAAGGAGGGAGGGGAACAGGAGGGGAGGGAACAGGAGAGGAAGGGAAGGAAGGGGAGGGGAGGCGAATGGAGCTGAGGGGAGGGGAACGGAGGGGAGAAAGAGAGCAAGAGCGAGAGGAAAGAAGGAAGGAAGGAAGGAAGGGAGGAAGGGAGGGAGGGAGGGAACCAAAACAAAGATCACGTGGCCAAGATCTCTCAGCTAATGGGTTACAGAGACTCACTGAAGTCCAGAGCTGTGTAAATGGGAACTCCAGGCCTTCTACTCTCACATCATGGGTTCTCAGTAACAATGCTTAGAATAGAAGAGAAACACATGCCAAGACCCCTTCTTTGTGTGGGTGCTAATTCTGTAAATTAGCAAACAGCATGTTAGCCACAAAGTCAGGGAAAGTCTAAGTCTAAAAGGATATTTAAAGTCTGGTCCCCCCTTAATTTTACAGATGAGGAAACTGGGTCCTATAGGAGAGCAAATGACTTGTCCAACACTACAGATGTGTCCTAATTTTACCTGAACTCCTAAGGACTGCGCTGCAAGTCTGTCTAAAAACACAAGTAAACAGGCAAATGACCAACCCTCTGCCTACATGTCTCCATATGACCTTCTACTGGACAGGAACAAAATCATCTTGGCAGTCATGCCCAGGGCAGCCGGCTTCTAAGTCTGTCCAGTCAATGCACTCTTATTCTCAGGACTCCACAGCAGAGGGAAGTAAGGGCCAGAGCAGCGGACTCAGATAACGGAAGAAAAGAAAAGAAAGGCAAATAAACCATTTCCCTCAGATACTCTGGGGAGAGCATTTCTGGGGCCCAAATTGTTCCTAAAGTCACCTCGGTCCTTCAATCCTCACTTTCTACTGGCAGACAGGAAGAGTGAGGGGACAAACCATCCAAGCAGCGCTGCTCCTGCGGGGCCCTGCTGCTCTCTAGAGACAGGGACGCCTGTGTTTTCCACCATGCTGGTTTCCTACCATGACCTTGTTCCACGCAGCTCTCAAGAAGATCGACAGAAGGAAAACAGATTGTTTCCTCACCTGGAGCCTCCCTAAGTCCTGGACACTGTGCTCAATGATTGAGAATTTCATTTCTAGATGACCACAGAGAATCTGGAAACCTTTTGGGGCCCACTCCATGAGGTCCATCCCAGTAAGGATGGTCTCAGAAGCCAAATTGGCCCTGTTGGACACAATGGGCAGTCCAATTTCAACTCCCCATGATCATAACCCACCCGACAGGCCCCTCATATAGGGGACAAGTCCAAACACTGGAACAAACCCAGAATCCTAGTGAAGTAAGAAAAGCAGGTGGGCAGGAAGGTCTCTTCAAGTAGGATGGCTAATGTCACCCCATTCCCTGTCCTCCTGGGTCCCCAAGAAGCCCCATGCCAGGCCCGAAACCCCTGGAAAGTCCTCTGTGGAGCACCATCCCAGGAGAGAACTCCCAGCAGCAGCAGGAATGCTCCTGGTGCCTTCTCCAAACCTCTCAAAGACACCCATAGGAAGAGGAGAGTGGTACAGAAGGATGAGTGAGGAAAGTGCGGGATGCCTGGGAGGGAGGAACCTGCCCGACTCACACTGATGCTTCCTTCTTTTCTTTCCTCTCTTTTTTCATTTGCAACCCCCAGCTGGTTGATGGTGCAAAGCCTGTAGCAGCCACGAGGCCTCTCCTTCAGCTGTCGCCAGCTCCCAAACACGCGCCCCATGCCTGTGTTTATGCTGGTTGCCATGAGAGATAAGTGCTGGCTTGAATGGAGCTAAATGCTCCTGGGCTGGGAGATGGAAGAGGGCCAGGTGTATTTTTAAAGCATCTGGGAAAGCCGGTCACCACGAGAAGAGCCTCCTTCTCTGGGCAACTTGTTCCTTCTTTAGGGGCTGGTTTACAAATGCAAAGTGGGTGGAAGCTGAGTCTCTTCTTTTTTGCCGTAACTCATTGGATATTTTAAGCAAAAAGTTCTTTGGGTTGTATTTGGGATTTCTGCCTTTTGACACAGTTAATTATGGAAAAAGATCATGACCTCTTGCCATGTCTGTAGAGACACCATGAGGTTCTGGAAAGAATGACAGAAAATATGTATATATCACACATTGTATGCCAGGCACTATTGAAAGTACTTTATGGCCGGGCGCGGTGGCTCAAGCCTGTAATCCCAGCACTTTGGGAGGCCGAGACGGGCGGATCACGAGGTCAGGAGATCGAGACCATCCTGGCTAACACGGTGAAACCCCGTCTCTACTAAAATACAAAACTAGCCGGGCGAGGTGGTGGGCGCCTGTAGTCCCAGCTACTCGGGAGGCTGAGGCAGGAGAATGGCGTAAACCCGGGAGGCGGAGCTTGCAGTGAGCTGAGATCTGGCCACTTCACTCCAGTCCGGGCGACAGAGCGAGACTCCGCCTCAAAAAAAAAAAAAAAAAGAAAAAAGAAAGTACTTTATGTTTATAATTAGACCACTTAATCCTTACAACTTCTCTGGGAGTTAAATCCTACTTTTAGAGCCATTACATAGATGAGGAAGCTGAGGCACCAACAGGGTAATTTGCCAAGGTCACAAAGCTAAGGGAACACAGGATTTGAACTCCTGCAGTGTGGCACCAGAGGCCCTACTCCTAACCACTCTGCGATTCTGCCTTTGTCATGGTTTGGGGTCTGAAGTCCTGATGTGGCATGTTGACCCAGGCACTGCGTGACTGCACCTCTACGAATGTTCCTTTCCTCTTTGGTAAAATAGGGGTACTAATGGCTACCTTGTGACACTGTTGTGAAGATTAAAAACAGTATGTGTCAATAGTCTGGTGACCAGAAAGCACTCAAGGAAAGGTGACTTTAGTGTTTTTAGTGGTGGTTCCATGGCCCGCTGGATCCCAACTTCCGCATCCTGGCAGGGAAGGGCTGCTGAGCTGTAACTGTTACTGTCCAGAGGGGTGATGGAGGCAAGGCACTGTGTAAGGGCCAGCAGGATATAGTTGGTCTCTCACACTGTCTACAACAGAGGACACTTCCCTGCCCATATTCATCAGTCCCACCCATTCGTTGATCCTGCTCATGCTTTCAGCTTCCCACCACAGGGTCTTGTGTCTATGCCAGAGCGCTTCTCCAACCATGGGAAGTTGTTTGGGGTAAGCAGGAAGAAGAGAGTGGTGAAAATCCCCAAGAGTTGATGGATAAATATCCCAGTCTCCCTAAGGCCCCCAGTAGAATTGAGCCCCAGTTGCTCATAGCAGTAATCTGTTCCCGAACACACTCCATACTGACTGCCTTCTCTTCCCTGTCTCACTTCCCCACTGCCCCTCTGGGATCACCTCCCAAATAAACTACTTGCACTCAAATCCTTGTCTCAGGCTCCGCATCTGAGAAGGAACCCAAATGAAGACAGTGCACATCCCTGTGCCTTTGATTCTGATGTCACTTTAACAAAACACTCGTGGGTCTGTTTACCTAGTGGAAAAACTAGGTAACCTGTGGCGGCCCCCACAGATATCCAGATCCTGATCCCTGGAACCTGTAACTGTTACCTTACATGGAAAATGGGACATTGTAGATGTGATTAAATTAAGAAGTTTAAAATGAGGGGCTTATCCTGGATTACTTGGGTGGACCCTAAATACAACCACAAGGGTCATTATAAGAGACAGGCAGAGTACATTTGACACAGAATGAGGTGAAGTGACCACTGAAGCAAGATGCTATGCTGCTTGCTTTGAAGGTGGAGAAAGGGGCCAGGAACCAAAGAATGAAAGAAATGCAGTTCTAGAGCTGGACAAGGCAGGAAACGGATGCTTCTCGAGAACCTTCTGAGGGAGCTTGGCCTTGCCAACACCTTGATTTCTGCCCAATGAAAACAGATTTCAGACTTCTGACCTCCAGAATCATAAGATAATAGATGTGTGCTGTTTTAAGCCACTAAGTTTGTGATGATTTATTACAGTAGCCATAGAAAACTAATATAGGAACTCGGAGGTGAGCTAGAGCAGAGGCTTTTACACTGTGGTCCACCGACCAGCAGCATCACACTCTTGGGCCTCACACTAGAACTACTAAATTAGAAATTCCTAGGTGTGTCTCAGTGGTCTGCAGTTTAACAAGCCCTCCAGGTGATTTCCTTGCTGGCCGTAGTTCAGTGATTAGCCCTGGTCAGACATTAGAATCACCTGGAAGACTTTAAGCATTCCCGATGCCTGATTCAATACCCCAGAGATTCTGATCTAATTCGTCTGCTCAGCTTGGACTCTGGACTTTCATAATGCAACCTGGGTGCATATTCTTTTGTCTAACCAGGGCTGGGAACCAATGCTGTAGTTTGAGACTCTCTGATCTAGAACACTGACTTTCAAACTAAGCTGTGCAGAGCTTTGGGATTCTAGACAGATGCTGAAGAAGGGGAAGGCAGAGGCCAAGCCAGTTGGGCTCCTGGTCCCAGAGACCAGAGTCACATGCCCAGAGGGGGCGAGAGAGGTAGATGTAGTAAGGGAGGTGGACGGGGGTTAACAGCAGACTTGGCGAGCTGCAGAAGCTCCATTCCAGTGATGGCCAGAATGTGCGTCCAGCAGTTTGTCCCGCTTTTCAAGATGTTTGCTTCTTTATTTTTTTTTGCTAAATAGATATCAGAAATACTTTTAAAAAAAATGTTAAAGCATTCAATTTTTAAATGTTAGCCACGAAGGCAGTTTTTAGAAATCACCAACTCCCGCCTTTTGTCCTCTAAGGGCTAAGCATAAAGGCTGGATTTAGTCTTTGGGTAGCTGGTTCACGAACTCCGTCTCACCCCACGTGTCTTTCATTCATCTCTTAGGACTGGATAAGTTATTCTCAGAGAGACGACAGAAACTCCACGTGGGTGGGATATTTTTGTCTGATTGCTCACTGCTGCATCCCCAGGCATATAGTTGGCACTCATGAAATGTTTGTTGAATTAATAAATCCTCATAGCAATTCTGTGAGACAGAGACTACTGTATCCATTCTTCGGATGAGAAACTTGGGGCTCACTGCATGAAGTGAGCTCTCTACCATCACACAGTTCATAACCAAGGGAGGCACAATTTGCACCCAGGACCCCTCACAGTAGGAGCTACTGTGAAGAGCAAGACAACTGTAGTTGTGAAAGTGCTTTGTAAAACAAGAGGCTTGTGGGATCATTGATGCCAGTCCATAGGAGAAATACAAGTGGTACTTATGACTGAATTGCATTTAAAGAAGATGGGGGCCGGGTGCGGTGGCTCATGCCTGTAATCCCAGCACTTTGGGAGGCTGAGGCAGGCAGATCACGAGGTCAGGAGTTGGAGACCAGCCTGGCCAAAAAGGTGAAACCCTGTCTCTACTAAAAATACAAATTAGCTGGGCGTGGTGGCGGGCGCCTGTAATCCCAGCTACTCAGGAGACTGAGGCAGGAGAATTGTTTAAACCCAGGAGGCGGAGGTTGCAGTGAGCTGAGATCGTGCCACTGCACTCCAGCCTGGGTGACAGGGCGAGACTCTGTCTCAAAAAAATCAAAATAAAAAATAAAATAAAACAAAGAAAATGGGACATGAGGTTATTCGGTGTCTCATCAAAGCCAGAGCAGCTCTCTGTTCACTCTGGAGCTATGTTGTTTTTGTATAGATGTGGCAGTGGTGGCTGTGGATCTGAAAAATGAGGTGTAAGTGTGGCAAATGGTAAGGTGGAGGGTTGGCCCAACTTATCAGAAGGGAAAGTCTCCCCCTCTCACACCCACCTATCTCTGTGTCTGAATGGAACATGAGCCCACTGCTGCATGCAGAGGCTTGGGATGGGGTTGGCAGGAAGCCTGGGACCCCTCAGAGAGTTCTTTAATTTAAGAACCCTCTCTGGTTTTATTATCCATAGGAAATATGGGGCGGTAAATCAGAGGAGATGGCTGGCAAGTGCATTACGGAGCATTAAACAATAGCTGATCAGCATCAGACACAAATAAATGGTCCATAATCTAGTGCCAAGAACATGGATAGTTCCCAAGTGGTGGCCTGGCTGGCTTCCAGGCAGGGGAGCACGAGGATGGACATCAGGCTCTATAGGCCACAAAATGCCTGCTCTGGGTTACGTCCCAGCAGGCAACAGGAGAAGATTATAGTACCCAGACAGAAATCACATCCTTCCATCTGATCTCACTCTACAGGACTGGATTTGGGTGTTCTTACCATCTGGTTTCTGACACCCGGACCCAAACATCACCTGGAGTGTCCTGCCTTCCTGGAAAATCCTGTATTCAATGAGGGTAGCCACATGTGTCTGCAGGGACATCCATGGGTCAGCTCACCATGCCTAAAGAGAAGGCTTGGGAAGTGGATTCCCCTGGCTCCCCACCCCCAAACACCCTGGCTGACACCATTTCACTGGAGTATTGTTTAGCTTAGATCCTTAACCTCCATTAAAATGCAAGAACCATCAAAGGAGAGATAAATCAGTATCCCGGCAAGTCATGCACACTTTAATATAAAGCAATATTCAATCTTTTGCTAGAGCTTTGGGCATTGATACCCTGAGGAAAAAGTAGGAAGGAATGGAAAATAAAGAATCCAGGCCAGGCATGGTGGCTGTAGTCCCAGCACTTTGGGAGGTCAAGGCCATTGGATCACTTGAGGTCAGGAGTTCGAGACCAGCCTGGCCAACATGGCAAAACCCTGTCTCTACTAAAAATACAAAAATTTGCCGGGTTTGGTGGCACATACCTGTACTCCTAGCTACTCAGGAGGCAGAGGTATGACAATCGTTTGAACCTGGAAGGCGGAGGGTTGCAGTGAGCTGAGATCGCACCACTGCACTCCAGCCTGGGCAACAGAGTGAGACTTGGTCCCAAAAAAACAAACAAAAAAGAATCCAGAGGAGAGTTTCCAGAGGATAGGAGGGTAGCCTACAGGACTTTAAAAGCCAATATCACTATTTATCCAAAACCATAAGCAGATTTGGTCTGTATTGGTGAAAGCCCTGAACCTAGAGTAAAGAAGCAGATTCCAGTCTCCAGCTCTCCCACATACCAGCTGCATGACCCCGAGCAAGCCACTCAACTTTTCTGAGCTGCCATTTCCTCATCTGAAAGGGGAAGTGGTGCTGCCCCCACTCAGGAGTGCTGTGAGAATTACACAAATTAAACTGTGTGGAAGGCCTGCCCTCCTGTAAATACTATTGTCTTTGTGTCTGTGCCTCCACATTCTGGAAACTGTACTACTACTAAGCTACAGCTGTGGGTGGATACTGGAGCCAAGTCAATCCACAGACCCATAAGTGAGTCCAGCCAGGGCCAGCCAAACCCAGGCTAGATTAGCTGACCCTTAGTTTACCCACAAACACAGGAACTTCAACAATAAATGATTGTTGTTTCAATCTACCAAGTGTCACGGTGGTTTGTTACCCACCAATGGTTAAGGCAATACACCAAACGTGGGGCTTTGGGCATTTTAAATAATTACCATGTCAACAGAAATCATTCTAATATATAAATGGCATTTATCTACCTTCTTAAGCAAGATAAAGCAGGCACAATCCAGTCATCATTCATGCTCATCATAATGAAAACCAGTTAATGTGCTGTAGTCAATGATGCCTTCAGGGGTTACAGATAGAGCAGAGTCTCTAGAGTTAGTTCTAGTCTACTATTTTTTGTTTGTTTGTTCGTTTTTTGAAAAGAAGTTTCGCTCTTGTTGCCCAGGCTGGAGTGCAGTGGCGCGATCTCGGCTCACTGTGACCTCTGCCTCCCAGGTTCAAGCAATTCTCCTGCCTGAGTAGCTGGGATTACAGGCATGCGCCACTACGCCCGGCTAAATTTGTATTTTTATTAGAGATGGGGTTTCTCCATGTTGGTCAGGCTGGTCTCAAACTCCTGACCTCAGATGATCCACTCACCTCGGCCTCCCAAAGTGCTGGGATTATAGGCGTGAGCCACCACGTCTGACCTACTATTCTTTTTGAAATCTCAGACCCATGTCCTAATTCTCTATTGTTTTTCTTGTAATCATTCTTATCATCTGTCACTGTGTCTATCTTCAGCAGCAACTCCTCCCTCCCCAATTTAATATGCTACATGGAATTCACCACCTTTCAAGTCACGTATTATCTATGTCTATTAGAGTGGTGTCCAAAGTAAGAATTAATAGGCGTGGAGTAAAGGCCTGAAATAGTTTTGTGTGTATCAAACATTATGTGCTTTAGCGCTGGCATTTCTATTTTCAGTTCTGGCCTCTGACATTTCTTGCTCCATTCCTGGTTCTCCTCTGGGACCCAGCGGCGGAGGTTGCCAGGTAATGAACCTCAGATCCAGATAGCTGGTGCTGTGCATAGCACTGCTGGAATAGTCTTTCCTGAAGACAGTGAAGGAGTGGATTATCTATGACGGTAAGTACTGGCCTACAGGCCCGTGACAGCTCTTCCTCCATCGCAGCCCCTTTCTGGGGCATTTACTACATGCCACCTGTGTTTCAAAAGCAGGTGATCATGGAATCCCCCAAAGCAGAAGCCACATCCTACTTGTCTCTGTGTCCCCTGAAGCACACATTAGAGTGCCAGGCACACAGTAGGCACTCACTAAGTCATATGCATACAATGGAAAGATTTTCCTGGTTGCCCTTATTTTCTGTGTATACACAGACTATCTATAGAAGAATACAAGTCTATAAGCTTCTGAATATAGAATATTTTACATCAAATTGCTGGAAAGTATTTTCAAAGGATTAAAGTTGTCTTTTCAAGGAACAGTTTCCATTGTTTTTAAGCTTGAGTTTATTTCTGAACTGTGCTTTCATAAAGCCGTGGTGACTAAATTAGGGGGACAAAGCCAAGTGACCACCAGAGAAAATATATCTTTGTGATACTGAGCTGGTTACTTTAGTGATTCCCCCTAGGTCTATTCCATTGTTTTACCAAATGTCTAATGACCACATTCCCAGCCAGAAGTGTCTGTGTATGTGCACACTGGTTGTTCTCCATCCCAACCCTCCCCTTGGCTCTCTGCCCTCAGTGTTCCGGTCCCTGACCTCCATGCTCTGCCCTCTGCCTTCAAGTTGGGATGGACAATGAGAGGCGCTGCCAATAGATGCTTGGATGGGAGGAGAGAGAAGATGGTGTATTTCTCCTTCACTTTCTCCCTGCTTTAGGTCCCTCCATGACCAATGCTCCTGCTTGATGGCCTCTCCTCCAAAGCTCCAAATCTCCCCGGGATCCATTTTCCTGTTTTCCCCTCTTGCCTCTTCAAGCACAGGGTGGTAAAGGCGTATTGCAGTTGCTAATTTCTAGGTGCCTCAGCGTTCCTTGTTGGTTCCCTTAACCCCACCCACACCTCTCAAAGTGATCTCTTCATTCAAATCTTTTTATCTGAACCATCTGAGTTGCTTCTTTATTCTGCTGTTGCCCTGATTGGTACAGTCTGCAAAAACCTTACCTAAGAGATATCTATGCTGTGCCAGGGCGCTCTCCAAGACAAAGAGTTCAAAAGAAAACCAGAGGTTCTTTTCTCTCTAGTTTTCTGAACTCCTTAACCACTTTGGTGCTATTTACATTAAGTAATGCAAAATGATGGTAAACCCCAGTTTGTAGATGAGACGCTTTTATTTATTCATTCATCAAATATTTATTGATTACTATGTGCCAGGCACTGTTCTGACCCTGGGAAAACAGTAAAGTACAAGAGAGACACATGCCCTGCCCACATGGTGCTTATAGTGTAAGGCCACTGTCTCTCAGAAGTCAGGGAGCTCATCAGAGGCAGGGCTGGAACCAGAAAACTGAGTTTCCTTAAGTCCTAACCTTCAGCAGATTATCAAAGGAATCTATGACCCAAACATGATAAGAACCACCAAATTAGGCCAAATTAATTCTCAAGCTTCTCCCTTCAACTGGGGAATAATGACTACTCACTCCTAGAAGAGGCTTGATGCTCTTAACTTGAATTTGCAGGGGTATGTGGGCACACACCCACGGTGACACCACCACGCCACCTTTCCTGCCCACCCCCCTGAATTCTCCGCAAATCCGCCCCCGCCTCCTTCTGTTTCTCACACTTTTATAATTAGCCCCACACCAGTCTCTGAGTCACTCCCTCACGGCCCACAAACATTGGCTACACAACTTGCTGATGAGCTGTTTTTATCAATGGACAGCAGTTGGGAGCTGGATTCAGAGATGTGCCCTCTCCGAGAGCCTGGCATTTCTGGCCCTCCCTGTGTTTCCAGCAAAGGCAGTGACGTGAAATTTCTATCTCAGTTGAAGTATTTATGAGACTCATGTTGGAGGGCATAACTAAAACTTTGCCGGGGAGAGTCGGGAGTCACTGCGGTGAACTAAGCGGGGCTGTGAGGGTCTGCCTGCCTCCTGCAAGCCTCCGGAAACATCTGAGTTTCCTCGGAAAGGTTTAAATAGGCCATCCTAGTAATCCAATACTTCCCCTGCTCTGGGCCAGACAGGACAAGGGCAACAGCCTGGTGACCTCAGAAAAGGTTGCAGGCTGGCAGAACAGCCCCTTCCCCAAATCTCCCAGCCTCATACCCGGGAGACACACTCCACTCCAGACCTGGCTGTCTCTGTGGAACCCCCTCCACTTCTCCCTGGAAAGCTCGCTTCTCTCAGGACCTCCAGCTGCCTTGTCTGAGGCTGAAGGGAAGTCGCACCCAGGAAGACAGGGCTGAAGAAAGGGAAAACCTAGTCCTGAGGCTGCAACTGCCCCCCCGCTGCCCACCCCTGACCCCACTGTCCCCTGCCACCTGCATTTTCCCTTCGAGGGACTATTGTGGCCATGGATGCTGCCTAGGTCTGGAAAGAGGTTTGTTTATTCCACAACAGCCCCTGTGAGGCAAGCCCCCTTCGAAGAGGTCAGAGATGTATTTATAGAAACATCTGAGACTCACTTCTCTATCACTTGCACTCCTCTGTCTCTTTGAAGCTCTCCCAAATTCCCGACCAAGATGAAATCATGCAGCAAATGGGGAGAAGTAGGGGAGGCAGAAACCATTTTTCAAAGCGTCTCTGCTTTGAGCAGCCAGGTAGGAGCAGGTTGGAACAAGGACAGAAAGGGCTTCCGCGACAAGCTCGGGTGTCAGGAAGCTGCTGGGGCAGCCGTCTCCCTTCCAACCTCCCTCCACCGGGAGTTGAATGGCAAAAACATCAGGACACATTGCAAAACAATCTTCCTTCCTCCCCCATCCCCTGACAGATGGAAGAGAGGAAAGTTGTGGCCATCGTTTACCTGCTGAGATTGGGAGGACGCTGTTGATGAAAGTCGGCTGAGACACGATAGAGAGGAAGAAAAGCTGAAGATAAATTCCCAAAGTCATTGGATTCAGGACAACCATGCTGGCCAGGGTCTGGCGAGTGTCAAGTTAGAAAGGAGGCTGCTGCGGAGCCTTGCTTATCTCTGCTTTTCTCTTCCTCACTGCTGTGTGTGTGCGTGTGTGTGTGTGTGTGTGTGTGTGTGTGTGTCTTTCCCTCTTTCTCTCTCTCTCTCCCTCCTCCTTACCCCCTCCCTTTCTCTCCCTCCCCCACCTCTCCTGTCCCCCATGCCTTTATCAAGAAAGAATGCCAACCATTTCCCATTAAACTGTCTCCATACTACATAGAGTTATATTTATCTCAAGCACCATATCAAATGCCCACATTAAAATTAAGATGTCAAAATTTTCTTTTTTGGAGACTGAGGTAAGTGGCTAGTGAAGAGGTGATGAGAAGGCAGCCAAGTCTCAGATGTTCACTGGAGGCTGTCCTCAAGGGCAGAGAGATTCCTAATTGGTTATGCGCCACCATCTAATTGCTTGGAACTGGGCAGAAACCACTCTCCTGATTCAAACCCAATTTCATGAAGAAAAGCCCCTCCGCTGTCAGCCTGGGACATTTTTACCCACTGTGTAACAAATGTAAAGTTGACGTTTAATTTTTTTCTTTAATCATCCAATAAAAAGGAGGAAGGAAGTAGTTTCTATTTTCAAACCGCTTTCTCTGTGAAAAGTGTTTCTCTCTCCAAAAGCTGCAACCTTTTGATTCAATGCAAGGCAAAATAAAATAAAACAGTAAAAGGATAGAAAAGTGAATGATTTTATCAAACTATATTCAGAAAAATAACATCATTAGCTTAATCTTTGGCTAGACAAAATTCTTCAAATAAAAATTATCACACTCTTAATACCTTTTATGAGTTTATAAACGCCTGTTATAGAGATGATTAGATTACTAAAACAAAACAATAATTCACAGAGCTGTTCATTTTGCTTTAATTTACATATTACATGCCTCATAGGAGTTAACTCAGAAACAGTCTGGTAGCTACTGGACGCTGGGGTGGGCATCCTGCCCCCATGCTCATTGTGGGGAAGGTGGAGTTGGGTCAGGACATGGTATAAAGCGATACTTTACAGCTGTACCACCACATTTGGGCTTGACTGTCAGCTCTGAGTGGCAGTGGACAAGCTCACCTCTCTAAGCCTCAGTTTTCTCATCCATAAAATGGAGACAATGTTCCCTTTACAGGTTTGTTGGAAAGTTAAGTGAGGTAACGGGGATGAATCCTACACGGATTAGAACTTGCATATAGAGACAGCACAAAGGAGACCCAGGAAGCCATGGTAGCCTGGGTGCAAAGATGGCCTCCAAAAATACTCCCATCCCAGTATGTGCATGCCTCTCTTCCCAACAAAAAGCAGGGCTGGTTCCCCTCCCTTAAATCTGAGGTGGCTCTGTGACTTACTTTGACCAATAGAATGTGGCTAAAGGAACACTGTGCCACGTCCCAGCCTAGGCCTTAAAAGGCCTGGTAGCTCCTGCTTTTTGCCTTTTCTTGAAAATCAGCTGCCACTTTAAAAAGTCTGGACTATTGAAGAGGCCACATGGAGGGGGCAGCAGCCAGCCTCCAGCTGTTCTGACTATCCCAGATGCAGCATCAACAGGTGAGTGAGGCCATTTTGGAACATCTAGCCCTATCCTTCAGATGATGCCAGCCACAGGAGTGACCCCAAGTGAGACCCTCTAATGAACTGTCCAACCCAGATTACAAAGTCATGAGCTAAAACGGCTATTGTTTGAAACCAACAAGTTTTAAGATGACTTGTTATGCAGCAATAGCTAATTGACACAGAGTTGATAAGGAAAGCTTTTGAAAGCATGAAAAATATACTTGAACTACATTCAAAATTTATAGGACAGATTAAAGAGAGGGTACCCCCATTTAGCTGCTCCCAAAATTTTTACCAGAAGAAGCTGTGACTGTTGGCCAAACCCAATCAGGACATTCTCAGGCTCACTCTTGTTAACTCTTGGAGCCCCAGCAGCCAGCTTCTGGTGGCTTGGAGAAGGTAGAGTCTACCTGGGAGGAAGGTATCTCTTGAGTAACTTGGTGTCAGAATATGAACTTTCACTATCTAGCTCAGATTCCTCCTCTGCAAAGCCAGTATGACTTCCTCCTTCTCTTAGCACAAAGAGTTCACCACTGACCATACTCTTGGAACAAATTCTGTCAATATGTCCTACCGGTGACACCTGCTGCTATTGTTTTTGAACACCACCTTGTGTTGCTATTTAGCTGGCATTAACATCCCTTAAGATAGGGGACTATCGCACAGCTCTGTGTACTCTCAAGGCCCCCAGGACAGTCCTTGTCACCTAACAGATCCTCAACAATGTAAGTTACTTTGATCAAATCACACCACTGGATAGAATGAAAAGAGAAGAATGTACAAAAGTAGCATAACTTTATGCTCCAGCTTCCTGCACAACTTGCATTTCCCCAGCACCCCTTGGAGCCTCTGCATATACAGCTGGCTGACCTGGGCCTGGTACAAGGGAGGGCTTTGGTGAGTACGGTGAGAGCGTGAGAGGGACTATGGACGGCCACCCTGAGTTAGGACCCGCAGACAGAGAGGGTAAATTTATAATTCAAGTCACTGGAGAATGAGTCACTGCTGATCTAAAGTTACTACAGGAGCCTCTACCCTTTGGGGAGGCCCCATCACAGAGTTATTTACAAGGCCCCAATACTTATTAAACAATTTTTAGTAAATTTCCATTTCCTCAGGTATCTCGTATTTTATGAGCCTATTTCTTATAAGATTACCCTAACTGACCAAGACAGAAATTATCATATTTCTTCAAATCCTCCTGGAAGGGCTCTGATGCTTCCAGAATCTAATAACATAGACTATTAGATTTGTCCGAAAGGAAATTATTTGAGATTTGAGAAAAGCTCACACCAATAAAGCCATTCAAAGTCAGAGTCTTCCCTCTCAGACCTTGTTGGCAGACCTTGTGTATACCGGAAAACAATCTGTTGGCCCCATCAAACTTAAAATGCACATGCCATCTGACCCAGAAGTTCTCAGAAATACTCATTCAACTGCACAGTGGTTTCGGTGCAAGGATGTGCATTGTTGCCTCAAGTTGGAAACAGCCTAACTGTCCATTAATAAAACATTGGTGGAATAAATCATGGGACATCCATTCAAAATGTTATGCAGTGACTAGAAAGAATAAGGAAGTCTTTGCAACAAATGGTGCTGGGAAAATCTGACTCCCATATGCAAAACAAACAAATAAAAACAAAGCTTAACCCTTACCTTGCCCTATGCATAAAAATTATTTAAAAATAGACCATAGACCTAATTGTAAATGCTAACATATTAAACTTCTGGCAGAAAACAGGAGAAAATCTTAATGACCCTGGGTTAGGCAGAGATTTCTTAACTAAGATGCAGATACAAATTTTAAATTTAAAAAGGTTAAATTGGACTTTATAAAAACTTTAATGCTTCTGTGCTTCAAAATATAATACTAAATTGAAAGCCAAGCCAAACACTAGGACATAATATTTGCCAAACACATATATGATAAATGATTTGTGGCTAGAATATATTAATACTTTCACAGCTCAATAATAATAAGATAAAAAAACCAATTAAAAGAAATGGCAGGCCAGACATGGCTCATACCTGTAATCTCAGCACTCTGGGAAGCCAAGGTGGGTGGATCACTTGAGGTCAGGAGTTTGAGATCAGCCTGGCCAACATGGTGAAACCCCATCTCAACACAAAATACAAAAATTAGCTGGGTGTGGTGGCACACACCAGTAATCCTAGGTACTCAGGAGGCTGAGGCACAAGAATCGCTTGAACATAGGAAGCAGAGGTTGCAGTGAGCTGGGATCGCACCACAGCCCTCCACCCTGGGTGACAGAGCGAGACTCTGTTTCAAAAAAAAAAAAAAATGAAATGAAATAAACAAATGGACACAGTCTGGACAACATGGCAAAACCCCGTATCTATGGAAAAAAAAAAAAAAAACTAGCTGGGTGTGGTGGTGCACACCTGTAGTCCTAGCTACCTGGGAGGCTGAAGATGAGGGATCACCTGACCCCAGGAGGTGAAGGCTGTGGTGAGCCATTACTGCACCACTCTAGCCTGGGCAAAAGAGTGAGACCCTGTCTCAAAAAGGGAGGGAAGGAAGGAAGGAAGGAGAAAGATGCAAATATATATTTCACCAAAGAAGATACATTAATGACAAACATTTGTAAAGATTCCCAACATCTTTAGTCATTAGGGAAATGCAAATTAAGACCACAGTAAGATACCACTACACACCTACTAGAATAGCTAAAATTTAAAAGACTGACAATACCAAGTGTTGGTGAGGATATGGAGCAACTGGAATTCTCAAACATTGCTAGTGGGAATGCAAAATGGTGTAACCACTTTGGGAAAAAAAGTCAGTTTCTTAAAAAGTCAAATATATACTTATTATACATCCAACAATTCTAGTCTTCAGTATTTATCCAAGAGAAATGAAACACATGTCCACAGAAAGACTGTACATGAAAGTTCATAACCACTTCATTGGTAATAGCTAAAACTAGAAACAACCCAAATGGCCATCAACCAGTGAATGGATAAACAAACTGCATGTGTACAAACAATGCAAAACTACTCAGCAATAAAATGGAATAAACTAAGTAACATGGAAGAATCTCAAGTGCATTATGCTAAGTGAAGGATGCCAGACACAACAGGCTACATACTGTATAATTTCATTAGTAGGACATTCTGGAAAAGGCAAAACTATGGAGCTGGAGAACAGATCCATGGTGCCAAGGGTTAGAGTTGTGAGAAGAGAAGGGGGCCCAAGAGAACTAGCGGTGATGAAAATATTCTTTATGTTGATTAGAGTGGTTGTATATTTTGTCAAAATTCATCAAACCATACTCTCAAAAAGGGTGAGTTTTATTATATGTACATTTTCCATCAGTAAACTTGACTTTAAAAAATAAGAAAAATGTCACATGTGTGCACTGAAATGGAATACTGTCAGTGGAACATTGTCGAGTGAAATAGGAAAGTGGCAGTATATCTGACCAAATTTCTGAACCAACAAGCAAATCTGTTTATCAGTTTTTATATGTACATAGAAAAAGATGTAGAATGATGTACATCCCACAGTATATGGGATGAGGGAAGATAAAAGGAGAATTCCCTTTTCAAGCTTATACATATTTGTATTAAAATTTTTACAATGAGCTTTATTTAATTTGTAATTTAAAACAAAATTCTATTTTTACAAAATCAAGTTATGGCAGCCTTGGGAGTAAAAAAAACAGCAGAAAGGAAAAAGGCGCCAATCCTGCATGCCCGAGGTCCAACAAGTCTTTCACAGACGTGTTGTGAAGAGCAGACAGAGTTATTGATTGATCCTGGCAGAGGAACAGAGCTCTGAGCCTGGTCTCTCTGGCCCAGAATGGATGATACTTCAGTTATGCAGAGGTCATAGCCAGGCAAGCCTGGGCAACTGAGAAGCCCCAGGAAAGCCCCTCCTCACAGCTCACTGTTCCCTGGCAACTCGGGCTTAAATCAAAGCCAGAACTGATGGGGCCTGGAAATGCAAAGCATAGCTTCGTCAGAGGGCCAGAAGAGCTAATGAGTCTGATAAGACCCATCAGACTAACCCAGGCATCTCGCCCATAGTTACATCTCCAGGGCCAGGATCTTGGTTTTCCTCACTTTCAGGGCAGAGATAGTAGGCTGGCCTTGAGCCATCTAGAGTGCAATCACAACACTAGTGACAGTAATCTTATCCAATACAGTGTTTTTCATACTATGCTGGGAGGTGTGCTCATTCTGAGATGTGCGGTTTTTGAAAAGCAGAGGAGTTCATGGACATTAGGAAACCCTGCCTGCTTTATGTCACTGTTGGAAACTTACAACATATATTGGCATATCAAAAACACTGAGAAGTCCTGCAGTAAAGAAATGCATAGCCGGGCGCGGTGGCTCAAGCCTGTAATCCCAGCACTTTGGGAGGCCGAGACGGGCGGATCACGAGGTCAGGAGATCGAGACCATCCTGGCTAACACGGTGAAACCCCGTCTCTACTAAAAACACAAAACAT
>NW_016803028.1:1223136-1238676 GCF_001698545.2 Rhinopithecus bieti | reverse complement strand
AAAAAAAAAAAAAAAAAAAAAGAAAAGTATTGACTTTGCTTTTACCCCAAACATATTTGACCCTCAAACCCATTTTATTTAAGTCTTATTATTTAGCTTCCCATTTTTCTCTTATCTGCATGTTGTACACTAAACACGTTACTGGTATGATAAATACTTTTTATACAGGGCTTTATTTTGTATAAAATCCTTATCTTTTTTTTCATTTGATACTTATAAGTGAGGCAGCAAGACTAGAATTATAATTCCCATTTTACAAATGAGAAAACGAAGACTTACGTGAAGTTCTGGGGACGGCAGCAGAGGTTCAGGTCATTGGCTGGCTGGAACAATGACTAGCAAGACTAGATATGAGCCGTGCAGGCTGCTGAATGACACATCGAATCAGATGTCACCAGTGCTCTAGCCTTTAGGGCTAGACATGTTCTCCATGGAGCACCAATCAACCTTGTCTTTACCTGAAACCAGACTCAGAAAGGCTGTTGAGTCCAAGAATCACTCAACTCTGAGGATGCAAAACCACATTCTTGGTAGGGAGACAGGAAGTCAGGGAAAGTCAGGGACTTCTGAGGAGACCCCAAAATGCTTTATGACAACCTGAGGATTGATGGTTCTTGAACTAAAGCCCGCAGGAAGGAAAAACATCCTGAATCCTGAACAAATAAATCCTACTGTTATTTATTTCAATAATCATAGGAATATACAAGCTCATAATATTTAATAAGCCACCAAAGGGCAAAACAAATCTGCCTCACTCTGTCAGGTGGAGCTTGCCCCAGATTTCCCCTAAGGTGAACCCTGGGAAACTTAGGTGACATTCACTACAAACTCTTCTAGCCAGTTCAAATGCATATTCCTAGTATACTATTTGTACTTAACACAAGTTAATTGCAAATTTTTATTTTTATATACTTATTGAAATAATATTACCACCCACAATCCCATCACCTCCCCCAACACCTCAGCCCATCACCGGCCCCTTCCTCAGTCCCACTCCCCCACCCCACCACCTTGCCTCCTGGAGAGATGGTTCCTCTTGCAATTTGAGGAGATTGGATGGGGTGGGGAGGAAGGCCCAACTAACAACTTCATTTGGCCCAAAGCCATTTTCAAAGCTTGGATCTTGTCTCTGCTCAGTTAAAGGTGGAGATCGAGGGCATGTGGCTGTGTCTGGCAAAACCTTTAACAACAATAGGCTAGTGCTGACCAAGACTAAGAAGTAAAGGGTAAGAAAGGGAACCGCTCTTATTGCATATAATTATGCATCCTGCATTCCATTTATGAGAAGAGAGATCTTAGCCAATGTGTGCAATTATCAGGCACTGCTGGGAGCACTGCAGTCACCTACTAGCTGAGGCTGGCTATGAAGGGAATAATCTCCTCAGAGATGGACCAGAACATCCATAGGCACCCACGCTGCCCCAGTGAAGCTTTACAATCCCTGTGACAAGGAGGTTCTTCCCATCCTGCAGGTTGTAGTACAAGTCGCACAAACCTGAGGTCTCAGTATGTTCCGGATTTAATCCACTTAAGGCCTTAAAGTGCTTTAAAAATACTCAGCCACAGGGAAAGGGTTATCTCCAAGGCCAAATGTAAACATATGCGAGATATGAGGAACGGGTGATTTTTTTTTTTAAGCACAAGAGAGATTAAACATTTTCCACCCAGTTATCATGGATTATGTGGCAATCTGTTTCATTATATAAAGAGTTACCAAATGTAACTGTGATGTCTTAAAACCACAAGAGTGTCCTCAGGAAGTATGAACAAGGTTAAACTGGAGAAAACAGAAACAGAAAAGCAATGATTCAGGAAGGTAAGAGACAGGTCAGAGAATTCATTCATTCATTATTTTTCTTTTTTTCCTGTTATTTATTTATTTATTTATTTATTTATTTATTTATCTATTTTTGGAGACAGAGTCTCACTCTGCCACCCAGGCTGGAGTGCAGTGACACTATCTTGACTCACCGCAACCTCCGCCTCTCATGTTCAAGCGATTCTCGTGCCTCACCTCCCGAGTAGCTGGGATTACAAATGTGCACCACCACACTCGGCAAATTTTTTTGTGTATTTAGTAGAGACGGGATTTCACCATGTTGGCTAGGCTGGTGTTGAACTCCTGGCCTCATGTGATCCACCTGCCTTGGCCTCCCAAAGTGCTGGGATTACAGGTGTGAGCCACCGCGCCTGGCCCATTATTTTTTCATTCAATAAATATTTACTGTGTTCCTATCATAACACAGGCCAAGATCTACAAGTTGGAGACTCAGCATGCACAGAATGTACAAAAGTCCTCACCCTTGGGAAGTTACATTCTGAGGAGGTCTCAAGACAGAAGCACACTGGTGTTTAGTGTAACGCAGAATAATGGAGGGAAATAATTGATCAGGGAGAGCCTCCCTGAGGAGGTGACATCGGAGCAGGGACCTGAGAAAATGAGCCATGCAAATTATCTAGGAGGAAAGCACTCTAAGGCATCAGGTGCAAACATCCTAAGGCACCAACAAGCTTGGTTTTTCCAGGAGGAGCAGAATGGAGTTATGTGGCTGGAGCAGAGTAAGCAAGAGGGAGAGTGAAGGAAATAGGATCCAAGAAGCTGCTGGGGCCAGGTCATGTGGTGTTTGTAGACCATGCATGGAGTTTGAACTTTGTTTTAAGATGGAAGTCAGTGGAGGGTTTTGAACAGGCGAGTGGCAGCTCTGACTTGTGCTGTAACAGGATCACCTCTGGCTTCACCACAGTAGATTGTAGGGGGAAGTAGGAGACCTAATAGGAGGACACTGAAGGTGGAGATGATGGTTGGTGTTCCAAGAAGTGACAATGGAGGTGGTAATGATCAGATTGGATAGATATTTAAGGTAGTGTAGCAGATTGTATTTTCCAAAGTCTGCAGCGCCACCAAATACCCCACCCTCCACTGTCTTCTTGTGATGGAATGTTGCTACTTTTCCTTGAGAGGTGGTGTGTGTTTTCCTTCTCTGAACTCTGGCTCCATCCCCTCACAACTCTCTGCACCTCTATTGTTTTCCAGGTCACACTCACCCCAACCTGATGCCTCCTTCTCCCCAGCCTCCAGGCCTTTATTAAAGTTACCAGAACACAGAAAGGGCTTGCAGTGAACAGCCTTCTCACAGACACAGGTGCAGGTGCCAGGCTTGGCTTCTAGGCTAGTGTAGGACAAAGTAGGGATGGGACGGGGAGAAAAGTCTTTCTCGAGACGCTGTGGAAACCTGGAAGGGACTTAGTGTGATCAGAGCTATGGGGTCACTGGGGTCATTGGTGATCTCGGAGGTTTCACTGCCATCTGAATTACAGGAATTTGGAAGGAGGAGTGCCAGAGTCGATGAGGAAGGTTAAGAGATGAATTTTAATTGTAGTTCTCTGGGAAGAATTCATGGAAGAGTCATTTCTGACCTTCAGGGATGAAAATGCCAACTACAACCACCAATCATTAAATACCTATGATGTTCCTACAGATGTGATTTCTTGAAAGCCTCTAGGCTTTTGAGCTAACTCTATGAGGTAGGTATTACTATCTCTATGGATAGAGGTTGACAAAGGTAGCTTAGGTAATCTGCTCAAGATCACACAGCTAGAACGCAAAGCCAGCCCACATACCTCAAAGCCTGTATTCTTTACACCTCACTACCCAGCTCCAGGACCAGACACAGTAGGGAAATGGGGAGGCAGGTGAGTGAACTGCCCCATCCCAGGGCACAGTGTGGGCGTGGTCATGTCCCTTTGGGGGCCAGTGGCAGGGCCTCTTGGCTGGGAGCCGTTGAAGAGAAATAGAATGAGCTATGCTGGGATGATAGACTGCTGGCAGATTCTGGTGGCTCAGCATAGCAGAAGGCCACTTCCAAATTGGACGGCTGGACAATGGGGGAACATTTTATTTGGGCTCATTGCACTCCAGCTCCTGCTCCTGCTGGGAATTGCCAGCAAGGACAGCTTGCCCTGTGTTTTCCCTGGCCTGACCTGCTATTCCAGAATCCCTGCACTTCCTCCACCTGGAAAGCCTCCTGCCCCATCCCTTCATGTCCAAATCCTCCCAACTCCCAAATTTAAAAGTTTCCCCCTCAACAAAGCCTTTGCCAGGAGGAATGTGTTCCCTCTGGGAACTTCCCTAGTTCATGCTCTGCTTTTCTTCCTTGGTACTCGTAGGGCAGTGTGCTTAAGGGCAAGAGCAAAATGGTTTAAAGCGGACAGTACCTGGTTTGATTCCTGGCTCTGCCACTCAATAGCTAGGAAACTCTTCAGAGTTCCTCTGAAAAATCCTTCTGGGGTTTCGATAGTGTCAGAGATTACTGCTGAGGCTCCTTGGACAACGACTATCCAGATCTCAGGACTCAATCCTCCTCCCTCCTTCCTTCAGGACCCCTAACTAGGGAAGCTCCATGTAAGCCTTAGCAGCCAAATGGAAATGGAAGGTCACCTTAATAATTGTGGTAACAACCAAACAAGTTCTGCTAAAGTTGGGGAATGTGGGTTAAGCCTGGAGACCACAAAGAATTACCTGCTTCCTCCCCATGGAATCTAAGACGGCCAGCTCCTCTTTGGGCTCCTGTCTGCCTCCCCTCCAGGGATAGGAAGGAGAGAGGTGGCACACAGAGTCCAGATCTGAGTAAGCAGCTGCTAGAAGGCCTCCTGACCATAAGCATGGGACAAAGGTAGCCCGTGCCACGGTGCTGATAATTACGGTAGGGTGACACCCACTCATGAGTAAAATGACCCAAAGAGTATCCTTGATTCTGATCAAATTGATAACTCCTTTTTTGTCCAGAGCCATGAGGCCCGGAATTAGCCGACCTCTGTTGCTTGATCTTCACAAAGTGGAGACAAGATGGCACATTTCCGGGTTCTTCATTATAAACTGTTCCCGCGCGCACCTAAAGTTTTCCCGCGCACGCCTAAACCTTTCCCGCAGGCGCTAACCTTTCCCGCGCGTGCGCTAACTTTTCCCGCGCGCGCGCGCAAACATTTTTCCTGCCTAGGAAGATATGCAGCCTACCGCGCAGGCGCGATCCCGCGCCCGGGAAAATTACAAACCCACAGCGCATGCGCAATTGTAATTTGAGAAAACCCGGCCCCCCCATCACCGCCCTGGCCCAACCTCTTCCTCTGCCAGCCTATATAAGGCGTTGCACCACCACCACCACCACCACCACCACCACCACCACCATCACCATCACCATCACCATCATCATCATCATCATCAGGAAGATATGCAGCCTACCGCGCAGGCGCGATCCCGCGCCCGGGAAAATTACAAACCCACAGCGCATGCGCAATTGTAATTTGAGAAAACCCGGCCCCCCCATCACCGCCCTGGCCCAACCTCTTCCTCTGCCAGCCTATATAAGGCGTTGCACCACCACCACCACCACCACCACCACCACCACCACCATCATCATCATCACCACCATCACCACCATCACCACCACCACCACCATCATCATCATCATCATCATCATCATCATGGTGGCTCACGACTGTAATCCCAGCATGTTGGGAGGCAAACGTGGGTGGATCACCTGAGGTCAAGAGTTCAAGACCAGCCTGGCCAACATGGTGAAATCCCGTCTCTAACAATAATATAAAAATTAGCCAGGTGTGGTAGCACGTGCCTGTAATCCCAGCTACTTGGGAGGCTGAGGCCGGAGAATCACTTGAACCTGGGAGGCGGAATTTGCAGTGAACTGAGATCATGCCACTGCACTCCAGACTGGGCAACAGAGTGAGACTTCATCTCAAAAAAACAAACAAAAAACCTTATAGAATGCCTTGCCATGTGGCAAGAGTGATCTAAACTATTCCAAAATATGAATACTGAGGTTTGTGTGTATGTATACGTATAAATGTAAAAGAAGCTCTAGTCGGTTCTTTCAACCTTGCAATATAATTGTCTTGGTCTGTTTGGGATGCTATAACAGAATATATTTTCCTAGGTGGCTTATAAACAACAGAGATTTATTTATCACAGCTCTGGGAAGTCCAAGATCAAGGTGGTGGCAGATTTGGTGTCTGCAGAGAGCTCATTTCCTGGTTCACAGATGGCAGTCTTCTCACTGTGTCCTCAACATGGCAGAAGGGACAAGGGGTCTCTCTGACACTTCTTTTTTAAAGGCACTCATCCTATTCATAAAGGCTCTAAACTCATGACTTAATCACGTCCCAAAGGTACTATCTCCTAATACCATCACTTGGGGATTAAGTTTCAACATATGAATTTGGGGAGAACACAAATGTTTGGTTTATAGCCATAACTATTTAGGCATGTAATTTATTTCTCTAAGTAGATTATTAATTCTTGAGCACAAGGCCCTTGCTGCTTGATCTCTTTATTCCTCCAGGTGCCAAGTCTGATTCACAGTAGGCATTCAATAATGTTGAATTAATTAATGAGTTGATTTGCATGATGCATGCCAGATAGACAAACTACACTGCATATATCTAGAACCTTAAAAGTAATTCAGGCCAAACGCGGTGGCTCATGCCTACAATCCCAGCACTTTGGGAGGCGGAGGCAGGCAGATCATTTGAGATCAGGAGTTTGAAACCAGCCTGGCAATCATGGTGAAATCCCATCTCTACTAAAAATACAGAAATTAGCTGGGCATGGTGATGGGCGTCTGTAATCCCAGCTACTTGGGAGGCTAAGGCAGGAGAATTGCTTGAGCCTGGGAGGCGGAGGTTGCAGCAAGCAGAGATCCATTGTACTCCAGACTGGGTGACAGAGCGAGACTACACCTCAAAAAAAAAAAAAAGTAATTCAGCCTGGATCAAGCTTCCCTTTATAAAGTCTCCGAACAGATGTGCCTCTTGCCAAGAGAACCATGGGTTTGCAGCCTCACGGGCCTTTGCTTTAAATGGGATGACACATGGAAGGCACCTTGCACAAGTCTGGCCCAGGAATGTGAGGTTCCAGGGCCCTCTGTTTGAGCTGGCAGCGGAGTGAGTGCCTTGATGCCCACCTGCCTCCTCCAGGCTCTCTCCACGATATGCCAGACATCTCGCATATCAGGGATGCCACCTAGCCTGGGACAAAGAACCAGCTCTCCTCAGCTCTGGCTTCAGGAAGTGCCAGGTCATTGATCCTTGAAAAAAATAGTCTTCAGATGGGAAGATGCTGACGTGATGACATAACCTCAATGACAGCCTGTGATTCTCAGCCTGTGATTCTCCACACACTGTCTGGAAAATGCATTAGCCAAGTGTATTAGTTTGCTAGGGCTGCCAAAATAAAAGTACCCCTGCTGGGCGGCTTAAACGACAGAAATTTATTTTCACAGTTCAGGGGCCAGAAGTCCAAGATCAACATGCAGACAGAGTTGGTTTCTTCTCTGACTTCTCTCCTTGACTGGCAGATGGTCACATTTTTGCTGTGTCCTCACATGGTCTTACCTCTGTGTACACACCCCTCGTGTCTCATGTGTCCAAATTGCCTCCTCTTATAAGGACACCAATTGGATTGGATTGGGGCCCACTCTCATTACCTCATTTTATCCTAACCACTCTTTTTTTTTTTTTTTTGAGACGGAGTCTCATTCTGTCGCCCAGGCTGGAGTGCAGTGGCGTTATCTCGGCTCACTGCAACCTCCACCTCCCAGGTTCAAGCGATTCTCCTGCCTCAGCCTCCTGAGTAGCTGGGATTACAGGCACACGCCACCACTCCTGGCAAATCTTCTTTGTATTTTTAGCAGAGACAGGGTTTCACTATATTGGTCAGGCTGGTCTCGAACTCCTGACCTCACGATCTGCTTGCCTCGGCCTCCCAAAGTGCTGGGATTACAGGAGTAAGCCACCGCACCTGGCCTATCCCCACCACTTCTTAAAGACCCAATCTCCAGATACAGTCATATCTGAAGTACTAGAGGTTAGGGCTTCAACATATGAATTTGGAGAAGACACATTTCAGCCTGTAACACCCAGCTTAATTGGTTTCGGCTGTGGAAGAAAGCACACATCTCTGGGGTCAGAAGGACCTGAATTTAAGTCCATTTATTTCCCGGCTATATGATCATGGGCAAGTTGTTAAACCTGCCTGAGTGTTTGCTTCCTCATTTGCAAACTGGGGTTCTTGGGTTTGTGAGAATCAAAGGTATGGTCATGTGGAAAGTTTCCAGCTTAGCCTACATATGGGAATGTTTGGCCTCGTGAATACACATGGCAACTTGCTGATGGAGCCCTGGGGAAGAGAGGAGAAGAGGGAGGAGTGCTCATGGCTCCCTTTAGCCCAGCCCTACCCTAAGGAGAAAGAAGGCCTCTATGGAGCAGATGCATTAGGACATCTTCCCTACCCCTGTGCTGGTGGGGGGCATCACTGTGCCAGCCACAGGAAACAGATCAGGTTGTAGGCTACCTAGTATCAGGCACATAGAGATGGCCAGTACCTCCCTTTAGGTAGAGACCTCCCTTGCTATTTGAATTGAATGAGAAGTTTTGATATAGACAAGACTGGACTTTCTAAAGCTTGAAAATGAGATATCTGGTTAATAGCTGAAACTAACAACGAAAGCTATGATTCCTGCCTAAACTATAACCCAAAATCTGGGAAAGGGAGATGTGATAGAGCTCTTTTAAGTGCCCCAAACTTTCAATAAACTAGTTATCAGTACTTATTATTTCTTGTCTCTTTGGTATCTTACATCCCTAACACTTCTTCAAAGCACCAAAAGTTCAGATCTTCCAACTTTTGCCACAATACAAGGGTCAAGTCAAAGCACTCTCCTAATTGAGTTATCCCCTTTGAATACAAACTTACATCTCACTTGATTTTTACCATTTGTCCCACAAAAAATCCCAAACCTCTTACAAAGTGCTCTTTAAAAAGCATGTTAAAATGTAATACAGACTGAAACTGAGGGCTCCAATGCAAGTGTGGGTGGGAGAGGCAGCAGAGGGTGGAGACAGGCAATATGAGTCAGGCAATATGAGTCAGTCCTTATACTGTGAGAACCACCGGTATAAGGATTAATTGAGCGAAATGAATGCACTTACAGTGATTGAATTATTGGGGCACACTTATCCAGGTGGCCATTTTCAGCAGGGTAATCTGGACAAACTTACAACTTCCTTGGAAAATTATGTTTTGTGGCTGGTCTCTTATCTCCTTCCTATGTTCTTCTTCTTCCATTAAATACATCCACCCTAAAAGCATATACAACCTATTTTTTTCTTTTAGATTTTTGTTTATAACTGCCTTTCACTTTATCGGTACACAGATTATGAGAATTGAGGCCTTGGAGGAGGCCCTGTGGTTTGCAAATTCAAAAACACATTTTGAATTGAGGCCAACTTAAAATCATATTACTTTTTTTTGGACTTTCTTACATGCTCCAACTTTCCCTTACATTTCTCCCCTTCCGTATCAGTTTGAATCTGCCAAGTACTTGACTTAGGAACTTCACAAACTTAAATCAACTAACAAATGGTAGCATCTAATGTGCAAATGACCTTCTAAAGTAATTTTCTATTTTTATTCTGCTCTATTTCAGTCAGTCTGGGAAATTTCTGGAAAGAGCATGTTCTAAAAGCATTTCCATTTATATTAGTAATTGGCTCCATAAATAGCCAATTTGTTTTACTTTTCTCTGGATCATTCTCAACCCTATTTGTTCCAGTTGAGTCAAATTGTCAAAGAAAGTTGAAATGGTTTATATTCCTGATGTACGATTTTAAACATATTTGCAAGAAAAGGAAAAGAAAACTACACCAGCATATAACATTGTTTTTATTAATAACCTCTCTCTCCAGCCAGCTAGTAATCTATTTCTATTAAAAATGGAGTCTGGTTTTTTAAAAGAATGAATGCTGGCCAGGCACGGTGGCTTATTCCTGTAATCCCAACACCTTGGGAGGCTGAGGTGGGTGGATCGTTTGAGGCCAGGAGTTCAAGACCAGCCTGGCCAAATGGTAAAACCCCATCTCTACTAAAAATATGAAAATCAGATGCATGTGTGGCGCACACCTGTAGTCCCAGCTACTCAAGAGGCTTAGGCAAAAGAATCCCTTGAACCCGGGAGGTGGAGGCTGCAGTGAGCTGATCGTGCTACTGTACTCCAGCCTGGGCAACAGAGCAAGACTCTGTCTCAATAATAATAATAATAATAATAATAATTAATAATTAATGCTGTTGATAGTGGGGAAGGCTATGCCTGTGTGGAAACCAGAGGTGTATGAAATATCTCCGTACCTTCCTCTCAATTTTGCTGTGAACCTAAAATTGTTCTTTAAAAAATAAAGTCTTTTAAAAAATGAATGTAAAGTGTTTATTGCATAATGACTTGATGACAGGATGAAGATATATTAAAATATCGTTGGGAAGAAATTTTCAAAATTAAGACCCCAATACCGAAGTGTTTGGTGAGCACTTTCCCACACTGGCTGGGACTCATCAA
Source organism: Rhinopithecus bieti (assembly GCF_001698545.2). NCBI lineage: Eukaryota > Metazoa > Chordata > Mammalia > Primates > Cercopithecidae > Rhinopithecus > Rhinopithecus bieti. The sequence continues at coordinate 1,228,273 of NW_016803028.1, read as the reverse complement.
AACTCCCTCCTGTTGTGTTGAGTTCCATGTTGCCATGACTTTGAGGAGCAAATTCAGATGCACACCGCCAGGCACACTGCCATATGTTATTGTTGCTTAGGGACTAGATGTCTCCCCTAGATGGTCACTGCTCAGCGCCCTGAAGCCCGCGTCCCTGGAGAAGCCCACCTCACGTCTCCTGCAATGTGAGGAGCACCATCTCCCCTGCTTTCTCTTATTTATCAATCTCACTGAATCAAATCTCAGCCAATAGTTTGTCTGGTCGCCCCTTTAGCTGTTCTGTGGGAAATGTGTCTAGTGTCTTTTCTCAGGTGAGCAATCTAGAGGCTCACTTCTTGCTATACACAAGGTTAGCAAAGTGCATGGCACACAACGGTGACTCATCAGAAGCTGAATGACATAGAGGAGTTATGATCTATTTCTTTACCACTTTATCACCGCTCCTCCTTGTACTTTGCCATTGCTTGTTCTTTAGGTCATCCTGAGTTTTGTCACCTAAATATTAAGCCCAGAATTTTACAAGAAGATCAAAATGGAAAAATTCAAAAGTTCTCAATTTAAAACCACAGCCCCATTCTCTTTTGCATTTTTTGTCTTTTAAAATCGCACTCTTCAAGATAAAACCACACAATATGCGACCTTGAAAAAGCCACTTAATTTCCCTAAGCCTCTTTCCTTAACTGGGGATAATACCACTCCCTCCAAAAGGTTTCTGTGAAGAATTAAATAAAATTATGTGTATGAATGCTCCTACGAGTTATGTAAACTTATCATTATTCCCTCAAATCTAGATCAAAACTACACCAGTAATCAACATTGATAGTTACCTAAAACAGAACATTAGCCATTTTCTCTTCCATGTTTTCTTCTTATTTTCCCAAAGTCCTCCATTCCTTGGGTCATCTCAGGGAGTGGATGGGTCAGCCAAGTCTGGGGAACCCCTGAGCAGAAAAGACCATTGCCTGACTCTCCAGAGTGTGGACCCCAAGGAGAAGCCCATGCCCAACATGGCATCCAGTGGCAGCATTCCAGTGTCTGAGGGAGAAGTCCAGGCAGAAGGGCCTGAGACCTGCAGAGATCTGTACATCCCAGCATAGTATGAAGAAGGTTGCCAGAAACTTCCCACGTCCCCACAAGGATGTGGAAGGGGCTGAGCAGATGGCAAACTGGAAGAGTCCTGTTTGCAAAGAGTAGATCCATTAGCAAATTAGAAGTGGAGCCTCAGGATGGGAACTCCATGAGGAGAGGGGACAATTACAGTAGCTGGTCTCCAAAGGTGGCCCCCAATCAACCACACCTCCCAGTGGTCACATTCCTGTGTAGTCCCCTCGCACACTGAACCTGACTTGGTCCTGTCATTTGTCTGTGCCAGTTCCAGGTCTGGCAGCTTTTACTTTTGCCCTCATGAGAAAAACCAGGTACCCTACTGGAGAGAGACCACATGGAGGAGTACCAAGGGGCCACAGTTGTCCTGGACCAATCAGTTTAAGGCTGTCAGAAACAAATCAGAAGTCTGACAAAATCAGGTTTATTCACCCATTGCAATGAGGGAGACAGCAGCCCAGAGGAACCATGAGGCAGCTTGCCAAATAAATGTAATGTAGAGTTAGTACAGGATTTGGGGGAAAGGTGGAATTTAAATGAAGTAGATCTTTTTTTGCTTGTTTTGAACTGAAAATTGTTCTATAAATTGAAGTCATCAACAAAACTCAAAAGTTACATTAAGAGTCAAACAATTTTCACACAAAGCGTTTGAAGAATATATATGCCTTATACAGATGAGAAAGGGACTCAAGAAAAATGAGTGGGGGGCAGCTGCAGTGGCTCATGCCTGTAATCTCAGAAATCTGAGAGACCGAGGCAGGCGGATCACTTGAGACCAGGAGTTTGAGACCAGCCTGGACAACATGGCGAAACCCAGTCTCTACAAAAAATATAAAAATTGTCTGGGCACGGTGGCACATGCCTGTAGTTCCAGCTACTAAGGAGACTGATGTGGGTCACTTGAGCCTGGGAGGTAGAGGTTGCAGTGAGCTGAGATCGTGCCACTGCACTCCAGCCTGGGCAACAGAGCGAGACCCAATCTTGACAAAAAAAAAAATAATAAAAGAAGGATGAGGTGGGTATAGACCAGAAGGTGAGGGATGAGGGGCATGAGGGAACCTTAGTATACTAGCCCAGTTACACACTGAAGCAATGGAGATCTGATGGGAGTCAAGTAATAAGACAATACTGGCCCCGGAAGTGCCAACAGATGCAAAGCCATATACAACATTCCAAGTCTTTTAAAGTCTGTCATTTTAACAAATTGAGATGCCATATTCCACAGACCATAAATTCACGTAAGTCACCATTTTAGACTACACAATTCACTGATTTTTAGTATTGAATCTGAGTGTTGATGGTCTCAAAGTAAAGCAGGCTCTGTGTAAAGGTTTCAACATCAGCTGTGGACTATGAAGGAGATGCTGCTTCCTTGTATATTAGAAAGCTATGATAGATGTAGAATGCTGTGTCCAGAAAACCCTCTGCATCTGAGTTGCAAATTAAAACTGTTTCTCTGTTCCAAAGCGACTTAGCTCCTCCAGGCAAAAGTGAAGTATGTCATTCTTACTTATAAAAGTTTCTAATGATCTATGATTTTAGAAAACAAAGCTTCTCACTGAATAAGAAAGGCAGGTGTTAGCCACTTATAGCTGCAGTGTGCCTCTGGATGAAAAATTTCCTCCTGTTAACTTCACATCTGGCTTTATCCATGTATTAGTCCACTCTCACACTGCTATAAAGAAATACTTGACACTGGGTCATATATAAAGAAAAGAGGTTCAACTGGCTGATGGTTCTGCAGGCTGTAGAGGAAGCGTAGATGCTGCCATCTTCTTGGCTTCTGGGAAGGCCTAAGGAAACCTATTATGGCAGAAGGTGAAGGGGAAGTAGACATGTCTTACATGGCCAGAGCAGGAGGAAGAGAGAGTGGGGCACCACACACTTTTAAACAACCAGATCTCACAATAATTCACTCACTCACCATCACGAGAACAGCACCAAGGGGATGATGCTAACCCATTTATGAGAACTCTGCCCCCATAAGCCAATCACCTCCCACCATCTCCAACGGGGGGATTACAATTCAGCATGAGATTTGGTGGAGACACAGATTCAAACCATGTTAATCTGCATCTGTTATTCCAGCCTGATGCCTATTTAGGAAGATTTTTTTTTTTTTTTTTTTTTTAACATTCTTAGCCCAAGTTCATTTTCATTTTCTCAAAGTGAAGAAGGCAAGCAACTCAGGCCTTCCAGCCCACTGCTGTCCTCAAGAGGACCCAGCTTTAGCTGCCATCTGCCCGCAGCTGCATAAGATAGCTCAAGCGGGATAAGCAGAACCACTGAATCCAGTCAACCCACAAAATGTGAGAGAATAATTTCTTGGATTTAGTCACTCTGGTTTAGGACAGTTTGTTGCATATATATGGATTGCTGAATCAGTCATTCTTGAAGAAGAACTCTGCCCTGATGGCAGGATGGTAATAAGACCCCTGAAAATTAGGTCGTCCCCAAAGAAGAAGAAAACAAGGGAGAGGAATGAGACTAAATTAAACACTTACTCAAAAGAGACTTGAGTTTTAACCCCTAGTGATAGAAGTCAGAAGAGTAATAGTTCTGGGGGATGGATGGGTTGGCTGGAGAGGACATGAGGGAGCCTTCTGGATTGCTGGCAGTGCCCTATACCTTGATCTGGGTGGTGGTTACATGGGCACATATATATGAAAAATTCACTGAGCTGTACACTTAAATACTAAGTGGGAATGGAGTTGAGGAGCTAATTTCTATTACAGAGTAATAAAGAAAAGTTTACCAATTCTGTGAAATGTACACCTGCAACAAACATAAGTGAAAACAAAGAATGGCAGATACATGAAGTAAACAAATGTATATAGAAAAAAGTATTATTTATGAATTTAAACATTGAGTGACCAAGATGCCAAACAGAAACATGATTAAGAACAGGGAACCTGAGAATATAAAATTATAACATTGCCGGAATACTCATTTTTGTAACTCCTATTTCAATGAGTTAAATTAGAAGTAGACTATACCCTTTTCAAGATCATCACCCCTGGAATTAGAGATGGAAGGAAGCTTTGAAATCCTCCTTCACTGGTTCTCAAACTGGGCTGCACACTGGAATCATCTGGAGAGCTTTAAAAAATACTGATGCCTGGGGCCCACTCTAGAGATTCCGAGGTAATTGGTCTGAGGTGTGACTTGGGAATCAGGATTTTTTAAAGCTCCCCAGGTGATTTCAATGTGCCGCCAGGGTTGAGAACTATGGGTCAATTTCAACCACTCTTCTCACAAATGAGAACACAGAGGCCCAGGACTGGCACATGGTTTGCTAAATATCCATTAATTGGCTGCAGCCAATTTTCTCTGATGTGCTGTAATAGGAGGGAGCTGTGGTATGGACAATACCAAACAGTGAATAATCTAAAAATAATTTCTATTTGGTTCGGGAAAGCAGCACATGACTTCCTGGCTGCCGACTGGCCTGGCTAATTCAGTTGGGTCGAAATGAATGTGCTCTTTCCTGCACTGACACTGACAACCCAGCTCTGTGTTGAGATGTGGAAGGAAGGTGGCCGAATTAAACGCCAGCTGCAGGCAATTCTCCAGTGGGCAACAGACAAGGTGTCAATGGCACATGGTAACCATATGGATGTAGGGACTTGCCTAACAGAGGATTCCACGACGGAGCAAAGCTAGCTTTCTCCTCATCCTGTACTCTATGAGGGTTGGGGACCAGAGGCATAAAGAGGGAACAGAGGAAGAGGGGCTTGGCCGGGCGCGGTGGCTCAAGCCTGTAATCCCAGCACTTTGGGAGGCCGAGACGGGCGGATCATGAGGTCAGGAGATCGAGACCATCCTGGCTAATACGGTGAAACCCCGTCTCTACTAAAAAATACAAAAAACTAGCCGGGCGACGAGGCGAGCGCCTGTAGTCCCAGCTACTCGGGAGACTGAGACAGGAGAATGGCGTGAACCCGGGAGGCGGAGCTTGCAGTGAGCTGAGATCCGGCCACTGCACTCCAGCCTGGGTGGCAGAGCAAGACTCCGTCTCAAAAAGAAAAAGAAA